>NC_136524.1:30584032-30609032 GCF_053919585.1 Euprymna scolopes | reverse complement strand
TAAAGCAAAGGAAAACAGGGTAGGAAGGGATAAAAAAATGGACTCGACGGAAAAAAAGAGATAAATAATCAGATAAAAGTTACTTTGGAAACCATTTTCTTAAAGTCTTAGAACACATACCAGCATTACTTAAACTAAATTACTGACTACAATATGGCCGTCTTCAAGTCCAGCATAAACAAGTTCTTGATCAGCCGTTCTCCTTAAGTAATCCAATTTATCAAATTTACACTTCTAACGATTACTATGATATTGTCCCATTGACTACTGTACACTCTTTAACTCTCATCCTCGAGTGTCCTTTGGGCCTTGATAAGTGGTAATTCCTTTGTAAAAAAAAACAAAACAAAAAAAAAACGAATACGATGCTGATGATTCTACGATCCAGATCATATAGATCTTTATCAAAATTGAAATAAGGATTCTATACATAAAGCTTAGTATAATTATATCTTGATTTTAATCTTCGTCAGTGGACATAAAAGAGGTGCAAAACTGTTGGATACTTGTGCACTTATTGGACGGTGCTGAAATAATAATGCTACTATTTAGAAAGCCATTCTTAACAAAGAAAGAGGAGGATGTTTAGTAACTATTCTGTACTTTCACCTAACAATTTAATTAAAAAAAAAGATATCGTAAAACTTTAATTTAACTTGAAAATACTATTTAAAAATAGCGCAGTTCAATAAGTGCACAACAAGCCCAACTGTTATTTTATTTTTGCTTTTTTTTTTTTTTTTTTTACATGGAGTTCACCACTTATCAAGGCCCAATGGCCACTCGGGGATAAGGGTTATTGTGTGTACAGTAATCAATGAAATAGTGTAGCAATATAAGGTGTCATTACTTGGGGGGGGGGGCGGTTCATCAGGAATTTGTTTGTGTTGAACTTGAAGACATCCAGGTTGAAGTCGGGAGGGAAACAAGCAAGCAGAACAGAGTTCCACAGGCGTGCAGTTCTAAGAAAGAAGCTTTGTTCATGGAATCTACGTTTTGATTTAGGCACAGATAAGGAGTGGGGAAAATTATTGACGGTGGTTTCAGCTAGTTGGGTGTTTTTTGAGAAAGATTGGCGAGGGGGGACCAGAGAATGGAGCTCAGACGAGCACTTACCATGGAAATAACGATAGAACAAAGACAGGCTCGCTACGTCTCTTCTGTGGGAAAAATGTTGCAGGGTAGAGAAAAGGGCATTCCCACCAAGCCACGGAGTCTATTTTGTACTCCGTCAAGGCAGGATAGGCTGTTTTTAGCAGCTCCTGCCCAGATGTGGCAGCAGTACTCCATCTTTGGACGTACTTGGCTTTTATATAGATAGAGAATTGCATCAGTAGTGAGATGTCTTCTGGAGCGGTAGAAGGATCCCACCATTTTCCCAGCAACCTTGGCCAGACTTGATGTATGTGTTCCATTTAAGATCAGGAGTAAAGGTCAAACCCAGAAGCTTATCAAAACATGGGGTCTCCCCTAGACGAGAGTCATCCATTTCAATTGATGCCAGATGGGGATCAGAGCGTTTATGATGTAGAGATAGGAGCTTGGTCTTAGATGTATTAAAGGTAACCAGCCACCTCTTTCCCTACTGTACCACACGCTCAAGATCAGAAGAGAGAGAATCAGAGAGAACATCATCATTTACGGCCTTTGATGTGTTGCCATAGATGGTTGTGTCATCAGCATAGATGTCAATGAAATATTTTAGTATGGGTTTTGGGAGATCATTGATGTAAATCAGGAAGAGAGTTGGGCCCAGTATGGACCTCTGAGGGACTCCAGCATTAATACTGTGGGCCTATGATTTCTGGCCATCAACCACTACTCTTATGAGCCTATCAGAGAGAAATGATTTAATGATTGAGAAAACATTTCCAGCTATACCGTAGCTGGAAATCTTGTGTAGTAGGCCTTTATGCCAAACCTTATCGAAGGCCTTTGATATGTCAAGAGCAATTGCCCTAGAAATGAAGCCTTTGTCGAGAGATTCGCTAATCCTATGAGATATAACCGTTAGCACATCTGCTGTAGATCTAGCAGAAATAAAGCATCGTAATTTGTAACAATAAAAATAAAATAAAATAATTTTTATAGGAACATTACAAAAAAAGCCCCTAAATCCGTATGAACGAATTCTATATAGCAAAGAATTTCTCGAACTACCGATATTACCATTCAATAAAGCATTGCTTATTTAATATTTTCACACAAAAATTATAATTGCAAAAAATATTTCTACTCTTTTTTTTTTTAATTATGGGTTTCGCATAATTTTTATATGCAAGATTATAATAATTTCCTTGCTAGCAAGAATGTGAGACTTTTGGCGTAACATATTTTTTATATAATATTGAACAATAATTTAAAAAAAAAATTAATTTAAAAACAGGAACATAGAAAAATAATTAAATTAAAAGATGCAAAAATTAATACAAACGTTCAGAAAAGGAATGTACGAATGCGCGACTGAGGAAAAAAAAAAAAGAACTTCTTCCCTTTTAATTACATGACGTTATTTTCACAGTCTTCGTGGGCCTTTGTAATTTTTGTGCTTACACAATTTTAGTTTGTTGCGTTTTGCGAACGCCAGAATCACTCGGTTTTGTACAAACAAGGTGTTTTTATTTTAATTAATTCAATATCTTAGGACTTTACTAATTATATTTGAAATAGACCCAGAAAACTAATATTTATCTCTAAAAGGATTTTTACAATGAATTTATTTAACTTCAAAATTTAGCTGAATTGGTTAGCTCGCCGTGAAAACATTTTCATAACATTTTTTTTTTTTTTCACGTGTACAAATATTTTTTACTTTTGGAAATTAAGTTTAGTTCTTAATCTTTCAAATACAATCAAAAGGTAGTCGGAAACCTACAAAAAATTATGATAAATCGGCTTTCAAAACTAGGTCCCCAATTTTTATCCACCCATTTTTGCCCGTACCTAAAAATTATTTCATTGTTTGTTTTTGTTTTTTGTTTTTTTTGGCATTCGGCTATTTTCGAATGTTTTCGTAATTCTGAATAGGCAAACATCGTTTTGCTTTTTTTTTTTTTGTGTGTGTGTGTGTGGTTACAAAGCTGGATCAGTACCATATATATTTAAAATAATTGGAAAATACATCATAGGAAATAGACGGTGTTAGTCAATTTGGCGACCCTGCCCAATCATGTTCCACGATTTCTTGTTTGTTTTGTTTCAATATTGCCTTTAAACATAATAAATAAGAAAATTTGTACACTGACTTTTTTTTTAAAAATAAATGTTTATTTGTTTTTCCTAAAACGAATGAAAGTTGTTAAAATGTATGCCTTTTAAAATTTATAAATAGTTTATGACATTTTTTTTTCTTCTGTTTTGAGGAAATGTTTTTTAAGAAAATTCTCAGAACAAAAAATAGAATTTAAGTTAAAATGTTTTTTTTTTTGTTTTTTGTTTTTTTTACACAAAAAAATCTAATATGTTTTCTGAACATTTATTGAATTAAAACTAAGATCAAATTGTATCGGATCGTAAGATCGTATTGTATCGAATGAGCTGCCTGGATCAAATTGACTCTTTCCCTCCACAGGTCTCTATCTTCCACGACCTCAGGAAGATCTTAAAGTTGTAAGCCAATGTCTTCTGTTAACAATTTTGTGTATGTCTTGACAGGTCTTCCTACTTTAGTGGTTCTATGTTTAGGATCCTACAGTACCACATCACTGACGACCTAATCTTTTCTTCTCTAGCAATGTCCGGCATAGCATGTTCTTCCTTTCTCTTATTACTGAAGACGCCTAATGGTTGGGTGTGTTTTACAGTTTAACTTTAACACTATCCGGAGAATTCTAGTTAGTCTTAGTCCCATCTAACTTACTTTCAAGTTTTTCTTTTACTGAAAATCCATGCAGGTGAACCATAAAGCAGCAGCACCGCCTCCACTACGGCTCTACAAAAGTTTTTCTTGATCTGTTCCAAGAGAGAAGATTTCCATATAGCTTTCATAAAATTCTAATAACACAATATATATATATATATATATATATATATATATATATATATATATATATATAACACAAATTTTCTGAAATGAATGAAAGTTGTCCAAGAGTATAACTTTTAAATTTTATAAATAGTTATGGACAGTTATTAATGGAATGCGTGTGCTGATTATTTTGTTTGTTTTGAGAAAACATGTTCTAAGAAAATTTAAGGAAAGACATTTTCGAATCTCTCGGTTCTAAAATTGCCTTGTCTCTCTCTATTATGCGTTCTTCAACATGAAACTAAATAAATTGTTCGTGACAATAATGCACAAGTGCAAAAAAAAAAAAATGATACTTAAGGATAACACATGTCGACACATTGTGTCGATGGCCACCGATTTGTCTGTGAATAATCGTGTTTATGTAAAACTCAGACTGATAGAAAACTAAAATCTAACTGAAATGAAGTATATTTGTTTTGTTTTTGTGGTTTTATTGTTATAAAGTGCAATGCGACTTGACACAGACACCAATAGATAGTTTTTATTGGGGGAGGGGCGCTTCTACACTATTGGGACAAGATTTCGGAAATCGTAATATTGAATTTCACATGAAAACAACGATATCTATGCATTCTCCCTATTTTTAAGATGATTATATCAAAAAATTACGAAAATCGATAGGGTAAAAAAAAATTTTTTATTAAAGAAAATAGAATTTGAAGACGACGATCATGTTATGCTTATGTAAGACACAGGAGAGTCAGACACAAGGAAGGCAATTCAACAGTTGCAAAAAAAAAAAAAAAAAAAACTTGTATATATGTTATTTTTACGTTATTCAAGTTTTAGGCGAACAGGGTAATCATGAAGAAAGAGAGAGCCTGTTTCCTCCGTTTGCCTATAGGTGGCGTTAATGTCTGTCCACCCAGTTACGGAAGCACAAAATGTATATAATGGCACCGTTGAAATAAAAATAAATGTTTTAATTTTAAATATGTTTTTTTTTTTTTTTTTTTTTTTTTTGCAAACATATTTAAGTTTTATTTTGTTTTGTTTTCGCAAACATATTTAAGTTTTATTTTCCAAACATTTACGTTTTGTTGCTGGTTTATTTTCAAACATTTACGTTATTTTTGTTTTAATTTTAATATTTTTTTTTTTTTTTTTTGCAAGCATAAATTAAATGTTTTTGCTATATTTTTCTTTTAAACATATTTATGGGTACAACCGTTTTTCCGCGAGTATTTTTTACGTTCTTATAATAAAAAAAGTCAACGTTTTTTCTTTTATCTTTTTTTTTATTGACCCCCCCTCTTTTTTCTTAATTTTTCTGGACTTATTTTACTTTTTCCGCGAGTATTTATATATATATGTTTGAAAAGGGATATTGTAAAACCTGAATATTACTTGAAACTACTATAAAAAATAAAAAAAAAAATAGCGCGGTACAATAAGTGCATAAGCAAACTTTTCTAAAAGAAAAATATTTCAAAAATATTTAGTTTATGCCTGCAAAAAAAAAACAACAAAAAAAACGTAAAAAAAAAAAAAAAACGTAAATGTTTGAAAATAAACTAGCAACAAAACGTAAATGTTTGGAAAAATAAAACTTAAATATGTTTGCAAAAACAACAACAAAAAAACAAACGTAAATATGTTTGAAAAAACAAAAACAAAAACAAACTTAAATATGTTTGCAAAAAACAAACAAACAAAAAAAAACATGTTTAAAATTAAACATTTATTTTTATTTCAACGGTGCCATTATATACATTTTGTGCTTCCGTAACTGGGTGGACAGACATTAACGCCACCTATAGTCAAACGGAGGAAACAGGCTCTCTCTTTCTTCACGATTACCGGCGAACAGTTATTTTTATATTAAACAACTAGCATGGGTGCCCGGCGTTGCCCGGGTGTTTGGAGGTGTATGCTGAGCAAAAAAAAGGGGGTAATTTTTTAAACTTTGACCCCTGAAAATTTATTGTTTTGAGCTCAAATCAAGTTATTAAGTTAGATCCATGTCCACGGAAGCTATATCTAAAATTTAAAGTGTGTAGACCCAAAATTGGGTAAATTTATACAAACACCGTGACAGCGAATTAACCCTAACCCTAAACCCTAACCCTAACCCTAACGCTGTCACGGTGTTTGTATAATAATACCCAAAATTGTCGGAGAAGTTTGGTAGAGTTCTCAAAGCTCAAATCGTTGAACTTTGACCCCTTAATCGCCAAATTTCTGGCTAAAAACCGATCACATAGATTTTTCCAAATCTCAGTACCCTGTATATCAAATTTCGAGTCTGTAGACTAAAAATTGACAGAGTTATTTCGTAGGGAAATGTACACAGACACACACACACACACACACACACACACACACACACACACTTTCACTTTTATAGATATATAGATTTAAAATTTGAGTCTGACAGAATGACAAAATTATATTGCAAACCGATATATTAAACAAACGAACTTCAAAGAGACAAATGAACACATAAGTAAAAACAATTTGTATTAGAAAACATTTATTATTCCACGTCTTTTTTTTACAGACCTGACGACTGAGGTTCGCTCTTAATAAAAATTGTTTTTTATAGTCTTAATTTTGACTTCCTTTTTCATAAAAAACTAAAAAAAAAATCAAGAAAGAAAAGAAATTTAATTTTATTTTTTCATTAATTTCTTTCTGTGCAAAGCAATTCTTTCAAACTTACTCTGTTTCCAAAATGTTTTTATTTTATTCCCCTCCCCCTTCATTCATTTTCCTCCGCATCCTGGCAAGATTACTAGATTCGAAAAAATAGTCAAAAACAAATATATAAATAAATGTTATCAAAGGCAAGATAAGTTACTTTTCTGCCAAACTGGATATCTTTTTTGTGTTTTTATTCAATGTAATATATTTATTCAGCTCGAAAAACATACAGTGTTTACCGATGTGTTGGAAAATTCAAGATGGCGTCTCACACCCTCTTTAACACCGTAAGTTTGGGAAAAGGTGTTATAAATAAAAAACTATACAAAATACTATTAAAAACCCGCCGAATATATGTCAACCTATGTCACGGTAACATATATTGAGCGAGTTTTTAACAGTATTTTAACAGGGCACATCGTAAAAACTGACCCATTAATTTTCCTGAAGTAAAAACTATATCGTTTTTAAACTTTTAAAACTGTACATTATAAAAAGAAAACTGTTCGAGTGATTTTTTTTTTTTTTTTTTTTACATGGGTGTCACCACTTATCAAGGCCCAGAGGCCACTCAAGGATAAGGGTTAATAGGTATACATTAGTCATTGTGATTTTAGCATAGTAAACAGTGGGAATTTTGTAACTTGGATTACTTGAAAAAGAAAACTGTTCGAATGATTGAAAATGAAAACAAAATAACAATGTAAATATATTGATAAGAAAAAAACAAAAACAAACGAAGTTTCCGTTTCAGGAACCCGAGTTTAATTTTATGTCGTAATCATTCAACTCGTTAGCGGTTTTATTCAGCGATTAGGGATAACCATACGACATATCTAATTACCAAAGCGATTTTTTAAAATTTTTTTTTTTTATTAAAACTAAACCTGTTTAGTTTTAATGAACCAATTTTTTTAAAGCCAACACTTTAGTTATTTTGAGAGCGTGCAACTGCACCCGAAAGGTTGATTAGGAAACTCCAAATCCTTTTATGACTCGGAAAAAAAGGGCTTTTTATCGGCTTAAATGATAAACTAATGTTAAATATTAGTATTTGCCATCGATTCTGAAATAAAATGAAATCCTGACATTGTGATCATTTTTGCAGGTGTTATGTGCCAAATATTGAAATAAGAATGTTTAAATTCAATTATTGTAATTTAAGTCGATTTTATTTATAAAATATCTTTTTAGAAATCAATCTCAAAAACAATCTGAACAATAAATCTCTTTTGTTATGGCTAAGTTTTTGTCAAGGGTAGAAATTATAATAGACAAGTATTCATCCATGATGACATTTTACCGATTTCCTGGTTTACAGGTATTCTTGCTAAATTTCTTCGAAAGAATTGACATAAACAATACTTCAACTAAATACGTATATTTCATGCAATAATGACTTTTATTTCTTCTGACTTTTCCTAAACTAAACATAAAACATCGGTTAGGGTTAGTTTAACATTCTGTAAAAGTACCTTCCGTTTTTTTTTGTTTTTTTTTTTTTTGTACTTCTGCAGAGAAGGTAAAAAACCGATAAAAACTGGATATATTTTTCGTGTTTTTATTCAATTTAACATGTTTATTCAGCTCGAAAAGAATACAGTGTTTACCGATGTGTTGGAAAATTCAAGATGGCGTCTCACACATTCTTTAACACCGTAAGTTTGGGAAAAGGTGTTATAAATAAAAAACTATACAAAATACTAAATAAAACCCGCCGAATATATGTCAACCTATGTCACGGTAACATATATTGAGCGAGTTTTTAACAGTATTTTAACCGGTTTTTTTTATTTATTACACCTTTTTCCAAACTTACCGTGTTAAAGAGAGAATCGGCCGCCATCCTGAATTTTCCAATACATCGGTAAACACTGTATGCTTTTCGAGCTGAATAAACATGTTAAATTGAATAAAAACACGAAAAATTTGCCTTTGATAACATTTATTTGTTATATATTTGTTTTTTGGCAACTTATTCGAATCTATGTGTACAGTAATACAAACCCGAAATGAATTTAAGACCACGAGTGAAATGAGAAAAAGAAGTCAGCGGGTTTGGTTGCCATAACAACGTGACGGTAGTGAACGTGTGCGTGTGTGCGCGTATTTCGTGTAGTTTAGTTTCGTATAATAGTTTCGTATTTTTTTAATTTGTAAATAACAAGTTATTAAAAAATTAAACCTTTCCAAGATGGACAATAAATAAAGCCATAATATTTTATGGTAAAGGTAAGAGCGTAGAAACGATTGTTTTTTAAGAGATGGTATTATTGGATTAACCAATCAGAAATCGTCTGTGGCACACACACATCTCTGTTTTTATAGATATATAGAAGATAGATATAGATATAGATAGATAGAAGATAGAAGATAGATTAAATGTTAAATAGATTTTGTAAATAGTACAGTTGAAATGATTAGAATATTTCCAATATGTAATAAGGTCGAGGTAATTAGTTAAAGAGATTTAATATAATGTGATATGCAAATGAGCATAAGTCATTCGATATGGGGGTTGTTTGTAGAATAGTATATAAAGAAATTAGGCAAAGATTCTTATGTCTCTTATAACAGAAACATCCTAAAATGGGTTCTAATGTTTCTCTACCAGGAGAGATCTACCCTCTTACCTCCTTTATATTTCGTTGATGGTGGAGAGCTGTACACACAGACAAAAACACACGAACCCTATTACTTTATAAAAATATAGATAGATTATGAAAAAATCTTAAATGAAAACCAGATTCAGAAACACTGTATATATGTTATGTTCATTTTGTTATTTGTTTTGCGTTAGTCATATTAAAAATTTAGAGTTACTTCCCTTGTCTATGATTTTGTTTCGCTTTATTTTATAAAAAAAAAAAGATGGCGGCAATTTTTCACCCGCTAACACGATTAAAGTTGTTTTTTTTTTGTTTTTTTTTGTTGTTGTTTTTTTAATAATTAAGTAATATTCAGGTAATTTCGACTGCATAATTTGGAAGCTACCAAATCTTGCTAGTCAAAACACAAATAAGTTACACCTTATTAGAATTGACAAAAAAAATCAGTTGAAACAAAATCTCGTCCTAATTCTGTAGAAGCACCTTTTTTATGTTATCAATAATTCATCATATCAACATTCTTTTGTAATGTTTTCATTGTTTTATTTTTTTTGTTGTTTTTAACTTTGTTACATTTATTAAAAAATTGGAGCTTTTATTTAAAGAAAACTGCGACAATAAGTCAACATTGTGACAAAGACACAAAGTATTAGAACGTCTTGCAGTAATTTATCAATGTCAATGTGTATCAGTCGCATTACAGTTTGAATTTTTTAATAAAATGAAACGAAGTTTTAAAAAACAGAATGAAAACATAAAAAGAAAATGTAGATGTGACAATTTATTGATAACATTAAAAATAAATCTATCGACATCTATGTGTCAAGTCGCGTCGCACTTGATAACAATGAAACTATTAAAAAGATTCATTTCGTTTCAGTATTCAGCAGTTCTTCATTCAGGGTTTTACATAAACACGAGTCACGTGACAAAGCGGTGACCATCGACACAATGTGTCAATGTTAACGGAATTAGGTTAAGTTAAATAAACTTTTCACTTTGATTTCCGTTTTCTGTTTAGCAGAAATGAAAAGTCGCTTCTGTTGAATATTTACGTAGTTCCTGCTAAAGTTTAAAACTACATAAAAAATTTAGTTTTTACTTTGAAATGCTTCTTTTTCGGAATATTTTTATTTTTGATAAAAAATAAAAAATATACTAGTCTTTACTTTGAAATTATTATTATAATTATCAAAAATATACTAGTCTTTACTTTGAAATTATCAAAAATATACTAGTCTTTACTTTGAAATTATTATCATTTTTTTTCAGAGAAAAAAATATTGGTATATATTTTTAAGACCTGCCTCAGGATAGTATAAACACCCCAACTTCCCCATATTAAGAACGGCTTTCGGAATAAACACTCCCTAACCTCCTCATGTTAAGAACAGCTTTCGTGGTTGGGGGAGAGGGGGAGTGTTTATTCCGAAAGCCGTTCTTGATCTGGGGAGGTTGAGGTGTTTATAATATGCTGGGACAGGTCGTAAAAATTTACCAAAATATTTTTATCATAAGATATTTACCGGTATGACTCCCACTAAACAGGAAGCGGAAGTCAATGAAATTTGGACTTACTATCAAATTGCATTTTTAATCTGTTTTTACATGGTCCCAATTTAAAATTTTTTGTTTTTAATTGATTTACTAGTGAAAGAAAAATCTGGCTTGATCACTTTTCTGTATTATGAATCACACTAAGAAGACTCAATATGTTAAGTGGTCAAATAAATTTTATGCAAACGAGTTCAGCTTCCATACCCCCACCCCACCTTTTTTTATTTGTTTTGTTTTTAAAATGGTGTAGTGAGATTTTGCCCAATGTTTGGACTGGTCTGATCTAATAATTATTGTTTCCATTATAAATCAATTTTCATTTACCACAAGACGACGTAAGGATTTTTCACTTTTTCGAAACCTGCATTTTTTTGTTACACACTGTGAAATTTGGCTTCTCGACACATACAAGATGGTAGATGTTCTAATTTCCAACAAACTTTGAATGGTTATAATTCGGTAAGAAATTGAGTCACCTACATAAATTTGGTACGAATGTTTATGGTTTGCAAAAATCTATGTAACCATATTAAAAGATTTTAAAGACAGGTGAAGCGTTTCTTAGTCTTAGTGAGTAATCAAATAGACATAGTGTCTTGATAAAAACGTTAGTCACCATCAGCACCACACTTGGTTGACACCAAAATGAGCACCCGGATAATAAAAATCTTGCCCCAATTAAGAAAATAACTTCCAAAGTGATAAGTTTGAAAGTCACCGTTTTAAAATTCGTCCAAAACACGCCAAAATGGAAAACAAACATTAAAAAGAAAAATAAGAAGAGTGAAGATGAGGAATATGATGATGATGAAGCTGATGATAAAAATGACAAAGATAAAGATGATCATACTACTACTACTACTAGAAAGTCTGGTTTGGGATATTTATTTAGATTTTGCAGAGATGTATAGCAACATGTTCAGCAATAAAATCACCGATAAAAATGTAGAATACCAGTTATGTTATTCACCTCTTTTCCAGGAAGTTAAATACAAGGCCAAGAGTTGATTTCATGAAAGTATTTTTGCAAAATAAACTGGATTCGAACCTGGCAGTCCATGCTGTTAGTCACTTACCTACTATTAATCTATGAAGAGGATCAGTTCAGAGAAAAGATTAAACACAAAGCCAGAAAAATTGCCTTTATAGCCTCATCAACCCAGTAGGGGCATCTCAGAAAATTAACAAAAAAGATGAAAATATAAAGCAAGGCAAGAGTAGACCTCCTAGAACTGCACAGGACCATGTCATAAATCAACCAAAAACAAAGCCACACCAGCACACCATGCCGAAGTATCTATTAGTTAGATTGGGCATTCTGGAACTCGATCTGTGTAGATTATGTTGGAATAAAAAATGAGAAATTTTAAATGAAAAAAAAAAAAGTTAAAATATTGCTACATCAGAGAAGGGAAATAATAAAAGCTAATTGTAGACATAGACTAAACTTTATTTTGGGATAATTAAGAAACAACGACAAAAAAAGTAAATAATAAATACATAAAACAAAAGTCAGTGCTAAAATTATAATTCTAAAATAAATCTAAGATGGTGATAATCAGGGAGAAAATGCGACAGATAAATTACTTAGTTTTTGTAGCATTAGTGTAAGGTCACATTTGGTTCATTTTGCCCCACTTGAAAATGAAGAGAACGAAAAACTTTCCTAGATAAGGAGATGAGATAGAGAGAGAAAATATAGAGAAATAAGAAGAGAGAAAATAAAAAGATGGGGAAAAATACAGAAAAGAGGGAGAGACAGAAGAGAGAGAGAGAGAGAGAAAATAGACAAGATACGGGGGGGTATTGAAAGGAGAAAGAGAGAGGAAGAGATAGCGAGGAGAGAGAAGGAGAGATAGAGAGTAGGAGAGAGATAAAATAGAGTGGGAGAGAGAAAAAAGAAAGGGGAGAAAAAGTGGAATATAAAGAGAGAAAAGTGAGAAGATAGGAAGAGGAAAATGGGAAAGAGAAAAAAAGAGTAAGAAGAAGGAAAAGAGAAAGAAGGGAAAAGTACTAGAGAAAAAGAGAAGGAAGGAAATAGGAGGAAAAGAAAAGCGAGAGAGAGGATAAGGAAAGAGAAGGTGTGGGGGGGGAGGAAAGGAAAGAGAATGTACGGGGGGGGGAGGAAAGGAAAGAGAAGGAGAGGGGGAAAGGAAAGAGAAGGAGAGGGGGAAAGGAAAGAGAAGGAGAGGGGGAAAGGAAAGAGAAGGAGAGGGGGGAAGGAAAGAGAAGGAGAGGGGGGAAGGAAAGAGAAGGAGAGGGGGGAAGGAAAGAGAAGGAGAGGGGGGAAGGAAAGAGAAGGAGAGGGGGAAGGAAAGAGAAGGAGAGGGGGGGGGGGAAAGAGGAAGCAGGGTGAAAGAAAGGAGAGGAAAAGGGAAAAAGGAATAAGAGAAAGAGGGGTGAAAGGAAAGCGAGAAAGAGAGGAAAAGGAAGAAAGATGCAAAAAGGAAAGAGAGAAAGAGGGGAAAGGAAAGAGGGGAAAGGGAAAAGAGAGTGTGCTTATCGTTTTTATGGGGGCACGCAAGAGGTAATAACAGTTAGTTATTTTTTCTTCTTTTTTTCTGACCTATTTTAGTGTGGATAGCAGTTAGAATAAAAATGAAGTTAGCAAATACTTGAAGTTGCAAATAAAGATGGATTGAAGGGTTGGACGGTAATCTGTACTACATACATTGGAATCAATTCAAACCAAAGAAGGCGGGGGGGTGGGTGGAGGTGCAGTGTAGACTGTATCTGATTAATGAAACATTTTCTTTTCACACACATAAAGGCATTTCTTCATTCCCACCTACTCAATCACCAAGCGGATGCAGGAAGTTTTACATTTGTAAACCTTTACTAAAACAAGAACAAATAATTTTTTAAAGAGATGTCCATTTAATCTATGTACAGTAAAAAGGGGGGGGGGGCGGGCATTCAAATTGAGAGGGGCATCCAATCATACTCAAATCTATCTTCCTCTCTCATAATATTTTTGAAGTACTAGAACTTATACTTGTGGCACCCGGCAACAACCACCAGACCTCTATACGCCATTGAATGTGCTTTTAGCGATAAGAAAAAAAAAGAAAGAAAAGAAGAAAGAAAAGAAAAAAGATTGATTCAAATTTAAGTCTCCCAGACCTAGCCTTTTATGGGAGTTATAAACTTTATAGAAATCCAAAGTGATGCTGATACCAATGTAGGATACTAAAACAGTGAAGTGACGTGATGTATAAACGGGAGCAGCATTTAAATTACAAATCTTCGTATATCTATTTTTTTCAAAAGATCTTTCATTTATATAAATCAGTAAATATAGATTTATTGTTAAATATAACCAAGATGGTAAAATATCTTTGATAATTTCGAGAGAAACCTCTTTTTTTTTTTTCAAAAAAGAAAACTAGCTTAAAAATATGCCGTGAATGCAATTCCAAGATAGCTGTCATAGATTTGCATTTATTGTTCCATTTTTTTTTTTTTTTACGGCATACTTTTCATTTGTTTGCTTCTAATGAACTAGAAAAATACCCGTTTCAGTTAATCAATTAAGCGAATAGAAAATTTTTTCCATCTTTTTTTTATCTCGAAGATGAAAATTAATATGTGATGCTAAGCCTACGTCCAGTTGTGACCCAAATCCATAACATTGTGATTCTCGAAACTGTCTCAAATTTAAGGATTAAATGAAAGAAATTGAAATTCAGAGAATCTTCATTATTGTGTAATAATCATGAATGCAATTCAATTAAACATTTGAATTTCTAAATGGGGGAGTGCGCACATATCATGCTTTCTAAAAACCCCATAAGATACCCCAAAGAAACTGTAATTTGGCAAATATTTAAAATTTTACAAATATTTGAGGTATCTTAATTCCAAACTCTTTTTACCCCATTCTCGCCTAAAACTAAATATAGCCCACATTACCACATATTACGCCTGCCAGCTATGTTCCAAAATTCAATATGATCGGTTGATTAGTTTAGTGCACAGAAAAACATAAACTTTAGGTACTTGCACAGTTTAATGAAGACATTAAAAAATGAAAATATCGAAAAAAAAAAAAAAAAGGTTATATTGTATGTATCCATTATGGAACGAAGTTCTCCAAAAAAAAAATTCACTTAATTTGATCAAGTAGTTTTTTTTTTGTTTTTTTTTTTACAGCGAAAAAAAAAATTTGTTATGATACCGAACAAAAGGTTCGATTCTTAGGAAGAAAAGCTAGTATTAAATATGGGGAGAGAGTGTCGGCACTTTAAATTGAGTTATCTCCCCGTGACGTGTTAAAAAAATTCAAAGATGGCTGACTTCAACACATTCTCATAAACACGTGTTTTTCCGCTGTAAAAAGAAAAAAAATCAAATTAAGTGAAATTTTTTGTTCGGAGATCTTCAGTCCAAAACGGATACGTACAATATAACCTTTTTTTTTTTTTTCTCTCGATATTTTCATTTTACTTGATTAAACTGTACAAGTACCAAACTTTATATAAAAAAAAGGATATCATTTATTTTTCTTCTAATTTAATGCTTTTATTTCTTATTGTTCAGATTTTAAAATCACTGCAAATGCAATTAATGTAAGGAGTATACATTGTTGATGTACAGTATTGATGACATAAGTTGAAAAATAGGAAGAAATGACACAAAGCAAAAAAAAATAAAAATAGAGCTGTGGTTCTCAATCTTTTCCTTATGCGACCCCCAATCATATACTATAAAACATGAGCAACCCACTAGTATTATATGTGCTGTTATAGCATCACTTGATAAGTTTTACATTTCTAAATTTTTGAGATGAGGATCGAGTATTCATTTTATTTGGATCCTTCAGGCTACTGTTCTCACCTTCAGTATTATTTTCACAATGTTTCAGCTGATGTAACTTTAGACCTTTTTCAGGTGTATCTTGTTGAACTCGGGAATCTTTCTGTCGAATTCTGGAAGTTGCACAAAATTTTGAATGAAACCCTTTCTTTAATCAACAGATTCAACATCCTCCCTGTTCCATCAGCCATGACTGGGTAGAAGTTTCTAATTATATTGTATAAGGACCCGTGGCAAGTGGATGAAGTACTTGGTAAAATTCAGTTGTAAAGTTATGCTCTTCTGGAGGTTGAAGGTTCAATCCTCAGTGTGGGCAAAATAAAAAAAAAATACAATATTTAAAAAAAAAATTATCGTCTATACACAAGTTTTCATTGCATTATGTTTAGACCACTAAACTGCGGTTTTACCCAACTGCTATATTTTTAAACATGTGCATTATAACTTGTTAACAGTTAATGCTTATTTTATACATTGACGAAAATCAAATTATAAAAATGAATTTATGCTGTTGTTTTTATAAATATGACTAAAATATAATTTTTCATGAATAAATGAGAAACCATTGAGTTAAAATCTAGTAAGTATTAAAGCATGTACTATGAAGAAAAACACTTTTGGAATGCTTGAAGATGCTACAATAAAAACATTTTCACACTATTTTTACAAAATGGCGTCTTACTGAAACCGGAAGTAGAATATTATGTAAAAACAGAACCAAACGAAGTATGCACTTTCATTGTCCAAAGAAGCCATTTTAATAATTCCCAGAATAGTATTTGGTACTGATCCAAAACCTGACACAAGATCGCCTCAGCATCTTCCGGCAGTTTCTGGTAAGCAGCTGGAAAAGTTCCTAGAAAAAGCCGACGCAAACACTGCTAGATGATAAATTCAAAACTTTAAGTAACACAAGAAGATAAGACTTACCCTAAGTTCAATTATATGAAAGAATTTTTAAAAAACTTTTCAAGAAAAGTAAATTGTCGCCATAGAAAAGATGACATGATTCCATTTCCGTTTGATGAAAACCGGTTTTCTTTTTTGTTGCAGGCCATCTACTTGTTGGCCAGTTGTGTACAAATCCCAAGAGCGATAGGAGTCTTCCATCATGTCTGAAAGTGACACAATGTTCAATGAGCAAAATCAGAGATGCGCCACTGTACAACTCATGCTCTCTATCGATACAAGTTATGACAACAAGACCATTGTCGAGACCCTCAAAATGTAAATCCAAACGGTTCAATGCTTGAAGGCACAGCTCAATGAAGTTTTCAGCCACAGTTATGATCTTTAGTTTCAAGTGAGAGCCACATCATGCCACCTCACATCTTCAAAATCGGCTTAAAAGTCAACACCAAAGTGTACTGTTGAAGAGTGTGGTGATCGTCTGCGATCAGGTGGCTGCTGGCAGACCCTGTGTGTGGGCAGCAGGATTCTGCGCCAGCCCACAAGTCTAAAGAGACCCAGGCTTGGCTTCAGAAGGAGTGCTATGACTTTGTACTTTTCTCTCGCTGGCCCTCCTCCTCTACTAACCTGAGCCTGCTGGACTACTTTGTTTGATCATACGTTGAGAACATCACCAACATGAACTCACACAACACCAAAGCCAGTCTGATCACCGCCAAATATTCACCGACTCCTGCTGGCGCTTGTGGAAAAGGCATGTTCTCAGTTCTGGACCCATATCGAGGCAGTGATTGAGGTTGAAGGCGGCTACATTGATTAGATGACAGCTCTACTACATAATCAAGTTACCTGAATTGATTTTTTTCCAATAAAAGTTTCAAAATAAAGCTGCAGTGTTGTTTTCTTTAGGGGGGACAAATCTATTGTTCCACCCCGTAAATGTATTTTTTTTAAGATAAAGGCAACCTTGAACGAAAATCGGTCTTGATTTTCATGGAAAGTATCAAAGAATTATTTTTTACGAAAACATCTACGATTGAAAAGTATTCTTTTTTTTTGAGAAAAATACCAGAAAAGTGATTTTATAGTTAGAGTTATGATAGAAATATATGTGTACCGCCGTACAAATTTTTCAGTAATATTTCTTTCAGTTAAACTTTGGAATTCCTTTCAGTTAAAACTTTGGAAGTTTTGCATTTCTTGTTGAAATAATTGGATTTGAACCAAAACTTTTTGTCTGCAGACAACTGATTGCTGATTGGTTAATCAAGTCGATCTTTTTTCCGAGCAGCTTATTGGAAACTGTCAGAAAATGCTGACTCGACCTAGGATCAAGTTCTAGATCACTACCCAAATATATTATTTGTGAATAGTTTAATTTTTTAAATAAATTATTTTTATAATTTGCAATAAGACTTTAATAATGTGTAGTGAATGAAACGAAGTAATGTTCCAGGTTTTTGTATTGCTCATAAAGCCATGCTTCTTTTTTTTTGTATCGCTCAAGACGGAAAAAGTGTTAAAAGGTATTTTCCCACCTAATTACTACATAATACTAAATTGATTTTGACCCACAACGTTCATCATGTCAAAATTTTTCAAAAATAGCTAACAGAGCAAAAAAGGGTGCGAAAAAAAGAAATGCACAACAGATACACTGTTCCTGAAAGTCTGAGATGGGAAATGAATCTTTAACTTTCAAAAGAGTGTCACTTACAATTGAATTTCACCATGCATTTTACGCAAGTACTAAGTAAAATTTGGTTGTAAGTTACATTCTTCTTTGAAAGTTCAATCCTCAGTGTAGGCGACACTAAAAATACAATTGCAAATTATGTAGGCTGACGGAACAAGAGCATGCTACCCTTATGGAATAAATAAAGGGTCCCGTCCAAAATTCTGTGCGGATCCAAAGTATTATTATTCGCATTTAAAAAAAACATTTTGGACACACAATCTCAAAACATTTACGGCGCTTCTTCGTTATAAGACCTCAGTTCAAAAATTGAAATATTGAATTTCAAGTAAAACCAATGGGGTAAATCTTCAGATTAGGTCCACCTCCACAATTTTCTTTTAAATGACGACTTACATAGGTTTTCGACTATGCTGAATACGAAAATCGCATTGGAATTTTGCAGAAATAAGTAGTTATCGAGATATAAAAAGTATTATGCATTGTATTCTTTGGCGGCCATCTTTTTTACGCGCGTGCGCCATAAACAAATCTACTCATCTATGACTGACACTGCACGCGCGTAAAAGATGTCCGCCAAAGAATACAATGTATAATACAACTTTTTATATCTCGATAACTAATTATTTCTGCAAAATTTCAATGCGATTTTCGTATTCAGCATAGTCGGAAACCTTTAAAAGAAAATTGTGGAGGTGGACCTAATCTAAAAAATGCCTTTTTTATTTTCATCTTCCTTTTTGCAATTTTTTCAGCGGATTATTATCTACAAGTTAAAAAAAAAAATGGAAAAAATCAATATCTAACTAATTTAAGGGGTGCTCATTTTATAATGCAACATTCTAGTAAATTGACCACCCATTTTAGAACAACTATGTTTTTAGGCCAAATTTCGCGAATTTAGCCATTTTAAAGTGGTTTAGCCTTTCTTTTTATAATTTTTTTTTTTTTTAGATTATTTTAAAAAGCGAAATTGGTACTTGTACAGTTTAATCAAGACATTCAAAAATGAAAATATCAAAGAAAGGTTATATTTGTACGTATCCCGGATACGTACAAATATAACCTTTCTTTGATATTTCAATTATTGAACGAAGTTCTCAAAAAAAAAAAAAAAAAAAAAATTCACTTAATTTCATGCCTTTTTTTTTTTTTTTTTTTTTTTTTTTTTTTTTTTTTTTACAGCGAAAAACAATTTGTTATGATACCGAGCAAAAGGTTCGATTTTTAGGAAGAAAAGCTAGTATTAAAGATGGGGAAGGAGTCTCGGCGCTTTACATGGAGTTATCTCCCCGTGGCGTGTTCAACAAATTCCATAATGGCTGACTTCAACGCGCTCTCATAAAAACGTGTTTTTCCGCTGTAAAAAAAAAAAAAAAAAAAAAAATACTCGATCAAATTAAATTATTTTTTTTTTTTCGGAGATCTTCAGTCCAAAACGGATACGGAAACGGAAACCTTTTTTCGATATTTTCATTTTTTAATGTCTTGATTAAACTGTACAAATGCCGAAGTTTCTTCAGAATATATTTTTTTTTTTTTTAGGAAGCATAATATATGGGCACAGCTTCAATCCATACAGAAAAAAAACTACAAGATTCCTTGAATTTCAATTTCTTCTTAAAATCCCCTACGCTTAAATGTTAGATATTTTTTAGACTCTGTTCGAAGAATTATTAATTTTTACTCGTTCTGATTAGGGGATTATTCTTGTTATATGTGTGTGTGTGTGTGTGTGTGTGTGTGTGCGAGTGAAAGAGAGTAAGCACGCATAATAATAGGTAAAATGAAAATCCGATCATTCATTGAGACCGGCGGTTTCAGAAAGCCTGTTGGTTGGGTTAAAGCTGAGGATGAAGCAGTTTCATCTTCAGTGAACAAAACTAATGATGAATTTTCTCTCTTTGAAATCGGCAATATCAATGACTGACCGAATTTAGCCACAATAATAACAATACCTATATGGGCATGTTTTTTTTTTGTTTTGTTTTTATTTATTTATTTAATATAGACAAAAAACTAAACAGTCACCGTGACATTTAGGATGTGTTTCTACCAGTATTTTGTTTGATTTTCTATTTTTGAACGATTATTCAGATTTTAAAGATGTGAATAATCTCTCATCTCCGCCATTTGTTCCTGTTTTTAACGTAACGCTGCTAGACACTAGTTTTTCGAACTGAATAAACGCCTTAAGATAAATTAAAACGCCAAAAGTTTATCCAGGTAGGTAGAAGAGTAACCTATCTTACCTTTGATAACATTGGTTTGTTGACACACACACACACATATATATATATATATATATATATATATATATATATATATATATATATATATATATGATGCTAGTGCAGAGAGTGCCGCGCCATTTTTTTTAAATCGTATTTCCAAGTTAAAGTTTATGTTTTTTTTTATTCAATTGTATGGTTGAAGTATAGAATAGGTACAAAACACCCTCCCCTTCCCATGTTAAGAATGGCTTTTTAAATAATAACGTTATTATTTCAGCACGGATCAATAAGTGCATGAGTACCGTTATAAGTTTAATCATAATCAAATATTACAAGAATACTTTAACAATGTGTACAGCTTAGCTATTAACCTGGTGATTTCACCTTGTGAATAAGACACGAACGTTTCTATGTAGCTAACTTACCATAAGTATATTTTCATAGTAGTACGTATGTATAACTTACCCCTGATTGAGATCGTTAGCGGTGTTGTCCAGCCAAACGCGAACCTGTAGAGCATTTCCTTCCTTGACCAAAGTAAAGATATCATCCATGTTTGTTTTTGTTTTGTTTTTGTTTTCAGTTTTTCTTTTCGCTTTTCTTAAAGCCAACTGTTTTTTTTTTTGTTTAGTTTTTTTCAGTTCGTACTAGTATGCCAACTTAAACAAGAATAATGTTTTTATAACTTGTAAGAATTTACCAAATAAAAAAAAAAAAAAACGAAAGTCAGATTGTTTCAACCGTTTTCTGTCTCAGAGACGATGTCTTTCTATGTATATTTTTTATACACTCAAAAATGTTCCAATACCATTATTATTAATATTCAGGACATCAAAATACACTTTGTTTTAGCATCAGTGCTAAAACAAATTAATTAAAACCTAAATAAACAATGGCAGAATCTAAACTAGCAAGAGTTGAAATAATTCCTTCCGACTGAGAACCTATGATCTCCCAAGAACGGTAACCACGTATATCTGAAGAGTTACATCCCTTGCTTTAAACACTTGATGCTTGTTTTAACTGTGTATGTATGTGTGAGTGAGTACGTTACAGGAAATCAGAACAACATAATGTATATATGAATAAATATTAAGCTTTTATTTTATAATTTGTAGTAGTAGTAGTAGTAGTAGTAATAATAATAATAATAATAATAATAATAATAATAATAATAATAATAAATTGTTGTTATAATCTGTTGCCGTTCTCTTCAATTAGCATTATATATATATATATATATATATATATATATATATATATATATATATATATATATATATATATATTGAGCTTCTTAAATAAGGATTGGTATATATTATAAGAAAATACATTTGTACAGAAATATATATATATATATATATATATATATATATATATATATATGTATGTATGTATGTGTGCGTGTGTGCGCGCATATATATCTATCTATGTATATATATATGTATCTATATATATATATCTGTAGTAAGTTATAAAATATATATGGCGATTAAGCTACACATTAATATATATATATATATATATATATATATATATATATATATGCATGTATGTATGTATGTATATATATTAATTTTCTTATCAGTTTTTTCAAGCTGAGGATGGGGCATCCTACGAGATACCAAACGTTCACCTGCTAACTCAGATATTCCAACCGAGAAACCTTTTTAAGATTCTAACCGTACTTTTAAGTGTGATTATTTGAATCTCTCTTGCACTTGGTTCAACTGGTATATTTGACAGGGAAATTTTTGAAATTCTTTTTCATGAGTCCAGTTGGTCTAATAATTATTGGAAGGATAACGATTTTCTTAAGATTCCAATTTCTTTTCATGTCATACATAAGACCATTGATATTTTGTTATCTTTTCCCTTTCAGCTCTGTTCAACCCAGCATCATTAAGGACACTAAATTCCACTAAGGTTGCTTCTTTTTTCGTCTTATCCTGTATCATTATGTCAGACTATCTGGCTCTGTTTTCCAGGTACGTAGCTGTAGGAATTGCATAGACAGGGGATGGTGAATGACTTATTTCCAACTGTTCTTTCTGGTAAACATGTTCGAGGACTTGCTGCTGCATTCAATATTCAATGTTTCGCAGATCGTCCAGTAGAGATATGTTCACACTCCATTGTGTCATGTCATATAGTAGCCATTCCCCAGCAGAACCTTACAGTTGAATGTCAGGTGGCTCACACTCTCTGCTTCTGTGTTGTAGAACGTGCACTTGCTGTCATTGCTTAGACCACTCATTATCTTATATATATATATATATATATATATATATATATATATATATATATATATATATATGTGTAAGAACAGTAGATACAGCATTAAAAATTAGTAACAAAATACAGTTCAGTATATAATACACATGTATATAATCAAATAATATTATGAATAGCACCGTAAGGCAGGGAAAATACCGTAATCAGGGACCAGAAAAACATTGTATTCCACATCATTACCTAAAAAAAAACGTATCCTACGGCCACCGTATCCAGGGATTTACTGTATGTATATATGGCAAGCGCTGTCAACATAAGCTTACGAAGAGGTTCAGGGACTGTACAAAGAACAATTTGAAAGTCCTGCAAATCATCGGCACATGGGAAGAGCTAACTCTGCAAAGGCCAAAGTGGCAAAGGCTTATATGTGAAAGTTGTGATGCTCAGAGAAAAGAAAGCAGGCCCACAGTAATCTGAAGTGAGAGCTTCGCAAAGGTTTAATTAATGATACGCAGAGCTGGAAATTCGACACTTGTGAACGAGTGCTTTTGTCAAAAGCTGGCTACGTCAACCACCTTAAGTCACACAAAACTCCTGTTCAGGTAAATTTTGTACGTATTAGTCCGAACCAAACGATCTGTTTAGCATGCAGCAAAGTTTGCAAGTCTATTGCTGGTTTGAGAAGACATGTGATTGTTAGGAATACTCTTCAACCTCCAGAGGAAGTCAACTCAGTGGAAATTGCTCAATTTGTATGTCACATCTGCTTCAAGACTGCATTTTACATGACTCTGCAGCAGGACTGCATAGTCATCTAAGATAACATGGACGAGGAGATGGGAAGAACTCAATTATCTGGAAAGATGCAGCAAATGTTTGTTTGGACAAATATTTGTTTAAATAGACATTTGCCGAGATGATTTGCAGAATCTGCTCCTGTGGGTCGATCGGTAGAACTGCTGACTGTCAACATGATGGTTCTAGCTTCAATCCTTGGCTTGGGAGAGGTGCTAGTCTAGCGGCACTGATGAGTTGTAATACAACGAAACAGGACTTGTATGTCGATTACTACAAGTAATATATATATATATATATATATATATATATATATATATATATATATATATATATATATATATCTTCATGTGTTTTTTAATAATTGTGGACTCTCCATAACAGTTGAACCTAAAAAGAAAACAGCTAACTTCTTAGATATCTCACTTAATCTTAACTCTGAAACATCCAGCCCTTACCATAAGCCAAACCTTACACTCTTATATGTGCATAAGTTTTCAAATCACCCTAATTCAATAATTAAATCCATAAACCCTCAATCTCTATCAGAATCTCTAAGCTATCAGCTGACAAAAACTCCATGTTTTATAATAATGCCTTTAGAAATTCAGGTTATACGGAACAGATAAGATATAACCATAAAAACCAAGAAACTCATTAATTATACATATCATGTCCAGAACTAAAAGAAACCATAAATTTTCAAGTAATAGCAATAACATAGACAAGCGCACTAACGTAGACAGGTCTTCCACTAGAAAAATGACGAGGAGAAAGAATATTCTTTGGTTTAACCCTCCTTTCAGCTCTAAAGTAAAAAAAAAATATCCTCAAGGAGTTCTTCAATATTGTTGAAAATTCTTTCAAGTACCCACATAGATATAGCACTTTGTTTAACAAAAATTCTATCAAGATATCATATGCTACAATGTGTAATTTAGCCCAGACAATCATAGCCTCTATTAACAAGAAAATTAAAGATGCACAAGCAATTCCTTTTCCCTTGGCCAAGAAAACCAAATGTAATTACCAAGAAAGGATGAATACTTGCTTGATAATAACTGTATCCATAAGAATGTGATTTATTCATGTACTGTAAAGGAGATACCATCTAAATTCCTCCAAACAAACACCAGTAATTTTTACCAACAGCCAATCTCTGGTCAATCAAATAGCAATGAGCTTGAACATCCCCCTCCAATAAAATGCTTGATAAATAGCAGCACTAACAATATAAATACTGATAGTCCTTCACAGAAAAACCTCCATGATAATAATATTGGAAACCAGTTCAGTAATAATATCCCCAATAATTCGCCTACATCCTGACCTAACCTTAATAACAATCTAATACTAAATACCAACAACAGTATCACAATGCACCCAAAACATACACATATATCGGGTCAACTTCTATTTTAATAAAGCAGAGAATCTCTAACCCAACATCATCTTTTAGCAATAAAAACACAAATAG
>NC_136524.1:30531532-30581532 GCF_053919585.1 Euprymna scolopes | reverse complement strand
TATTTCTATGCATAAAAGTCGTTTGATTGTCCAATATACAAAAGAAATATAAAAAAATAAAAATAAATATAAAATAAAAACATTCATAATAAAGTGTTCTCTTTTCAAAGTACATACGATGGTTTGATATGAGAAGTACTACAGGGTGCAACAATAAAATTGTCCCCCCCTAGAAAAGCGACATGATTCCATTTCCATTTGATGAAAACCGGTTTTCTTTTGTTGTTGTAGACCATCTACTAGTTGGCCAGTTGTGTACAAATCCAAAGAGCAATAGGAGCCTTTTATCATGTCTGAAAGTGGCACAATGTTCAACGAGCGAGATCAGAGATGCACCGCTATAAAACTCATGCTTTCTACCGATCCAAGTTATGGCAGCAGGACCATTGCCGGCACCCACAAAATGCAAGTCCAGATGGTTCAATGCTTGAGAACAAAGCTCAATGAAGTTTCTGGCCACGATTATGGTCTTTGGTGTGGTTTCAAGTGAGGGCCAACTGTCTCACATCTTTGAAGTCTGCTTTAAAGTCAACACCAAAGTGTACCGGGATGTGCTAAAGATCATCATCATCATCAGCAGCAGCAGCAGCAGCAGTAGCAGCAGCAGCAGCAGCAGCGTCGTCGTCGTCATCATCATCATCATCATCATCGTCATCATCATCGTCATCATCATCAGTTAGCCTTCCAGGTGTCTTCATCAATATAGGCATGGTTCTGGAGCTATTGCTTTGTGGATGAACTCTCATGGGTTGCAGTATGCATTGTGGCCGAACCAGTGAAGTCTCCTCTTTGAAAGAGATAGCTTGAGTGGGGATGATTCAGCAGCACTTCTCGACTTGGGTATTGGAGACGAAAGGAAGACAGAGAACCTGCAGAATTTAGCGGAGACAATGCGATCAAATGCCTTAAATATTGGTACAAACCTGATTTTGTACAGCCTGCAGTGTCTGGTCACGGACAAAAAGAATAAAGATAAGAAGAAAAAACATGGCTACTGCTTCTTTTTATATGCTGGTGGCTCTCGTGACGTAACTAGCTTTCTCGTCACCTCATATGCAAATGAGATGCTGCTGGTTTGAATAAAAAGCCTGTTTTTCAGAGATTGAATCCATTCAGATTTTTGAGTAGCGAACTTTGACAGCAGTGTATCGAACTGAACCCTAGAAATTGTTAGTTGGAAGTGGAGAATACTTAGCAATCCATTTGGGACAGTGTAGAATAGTTAACAATTGATCATTTGACCGCAGGCAATATTGGTTGAACACTTCTAGCCTTTTGAGATTTGCAACTCTCATCGGCCAGGTTTTGCACGTGTAGAGAAGAACCATCCGTAGATAAATATTCAACTTCTAGTAGCCTAGCTTCTTTTTTTTTTTTTTTTTTTTTTTACATAGGAGTCACCACTTATCAAGGCGTGGAGGCCACTCGAGGATAAGAGTTAATGAGTGTACAGTAGTCAATGGGAAAATGTTGTAGTAATCGTTAGTAATGGAAATTTGGTAAATTAGATTACTTAAAAGGACTGTTTATCAAGAATTTATTTACATTGGACTTGAAGACTACCAAATTATAGTCAGCTAGAAAACAGGAAAATGGAAGAGAGTTCCACAGGCGTGCAGTTCTAAGAAAGAAGCTTTGTTCATAGAATTTATGTTTAGTTTTAGGCATAGATAAGAGTGTGGGAAGTTATTGATAGTGGTTTCAGGTAGACGAGTGATTTTTATGAAAGTTTGGCGGAGTGGAGACCATAGATTGGAGCTTATACGAGGCTCTTAGATCAACTGTTTAACTGTGATGCTATGACACGCATACATAAAACAAGTGTGTTTTATATATAGACATAGATAGATTGTGTGATCATTTCTCATGTTTATGAATGTGTGGATGTTTCTTATATCCTTATGACTTATTGTTATTTCTCATTTTTTATCGATTAAATATTTATCAAGATAAAAAAAATGTGATACCATTAAGAAAATAAAAACGAATTAAAAAACAAAAATCTTACTGAAATTTAATCAAAATAAAAATTTAAATCAACCATAATGCATTTCGATTTCTTCGTAAACAAGTCAGACATTTTAAACTTTTACTTAATAATTTAAAAAATAAATAAATAAATAAAATTACTTTGTGACATTTCAACTCGTAAACTGCTTTGGCCATTTCCGAGACTAACTCATGAATGGAATTTTGTGTTTATACACATTTTTTTTTTTTTTTACACGTATCCAAATAAATTTCTACCACATTTTTCACCATGTGGCATTATAGCACATTTTATTTATTTATTTTATTTATTTATTTATTTTATTTATTTATTTTATTTATTTTATTTATTTATTTATTTATTTTATGTATTTAGTTATTTATTTTATTTATTTATTTATTTTATTTATTTATTTATTTATTTTATGTATTTAGTTATTTATTTTATTTATTTATTTATTTTATTTATTTATTTATTTATTTTATTTATTTATTTTATTTATTTATTTTATTTATTTATTTATTTTATTTATTTATTTATTTTATTTATTTTGTGTATTTAGTGATTTATTTTATTTTATTTATTTATTTATTTTATTTATTTTGTGTATTTAGTGATTTATTTTATTTTATTTATTTATTTATTTTATTTATTTTATTTATTTATTTTATTTATTTATTTATTTTATTTATTTATTTATTTTATGTATTTATTTATTTATTTTATTTATTTATTTTATTTATTTATTTATTTTATTTTATTTATTTATTTTATTTATTTATTTATTTTATTTATTTATTTTATTTATTCAATTATTTTGTCAAATGAATTGAATTTAATTGAAATAAGGAAGGGATGTAGTAGGTTCCAGCAGGAATGTCTTTCACGAGGGTCTACTATATGAGTAACACCGGTTCACCAAAGGACTCTCTTTTCATTTGCGTACAGGGTGGGACAGTGTGGCTGGTTTGAATGCAGATAACAGCATGTATTATAACATTATATTCTATTAAAAAAAAATAAAATAAAATAAAACTACTTGTAAGGATAGCAAGCAACCTTTACATGACTAGATTTGGAAGAGAAATGAGCTCTCCTGCCCAATACAGACACGAATGATACTCAGTCAACTCTATCAAACCGAACAACTCTACTAACTCACATATTGAAAGAAAGCAAATAAATCTGATGACAATTGAACTGGGATGACGAATATTCTTGTGAGGGAAGGGATGTAGTAGGCTCCAGCTGGAATGTATTTAATGAGGTAATAATGAAGTACCTATTTACTATGCCTCCCCACGGGACAGAGTTAGACACCAGGGTCGTTTTTTAACGTGGAGAAAAGGTACAAAAATAAAAATTGTCTCAGTCGTGAAGGATTTCTCCTCCACCGAAAGAGAACAAGAAATGCAAGTGCAGCATCTGAAGAACAGATACTACACTTTGATCTTGACCAAGAGGCCAAGGATTTTAAAGACTCTCTTTTAGCTTGGTCACAAGGCCGGACTGTTTGACTGGTTTGAATGCAGATTACAGCATGTATTATAACATTATATTCTATTAATAAAAAAAATAATATAAAACTATGCCAGTATCTTGGAGTCTTATTCATAGTCAGGGAAACAGGGAGCAGAATAGAAATTCTAAAGGTAAATGGCCTGAGGAAAAAAAGAATAGACTTTTTTTTTTTTTTGGCATTAGGAAACCTCTACAATGAAACAGTGGGATTTTAATGTTAAGTTGGGTCAGGGTTTAATGGGGGTGTAAATATAGCAAGTTCGTTGGAGTACATTCCGTTGAAGTACTTGTAAAAGTAAGGACAGAGATGTAATATTGCAGTGATGGGACAGGGACTAGTGCTTGGTAGACAGTGTGGGGTCTATTAGATCAGAGTCTTATTTTCCATGCCAAATTGTGAAGTACAGCTCTCAGGCGGATAGAAGGTTCCCCTAGTTAAAGATGTGAGTCTGTTTGCACTGGCACTAAGGTGTCTGATGTTAATCAGAAATACATGCACCCACACATAAATACAGATTTTAACTTATGATAACAAGTGTAGTGGAGAGAAGAAGAGCAGGAACCCCCCCACCCCACCCCCATCCCCCACCCCATCCCACCCAGAGAAACACACATAATAATATCTCCCTTAGAGAAAATGGAGCAGATATAAAAAGAATCACACATGATTCTAATTATTCTGTTAGTATCATGCGTACAATCTACATTTTTTGGGGGTGGGTGGGGGTGGGGGGTTAGAATATATAGCAAGAGAAGATGAGGAAACAGCATATCAACGTCACTGGCAGCCATCTTGCTTTTTCCGGGATGTAACGTACCAGGCTGAACCAGAAACGAGGGCTGATTACTACTTCAATGCAAGTCATTAAATCTATAAAAGTGGGTTCTTTCATATAACAGGGGCACATATCCGGTGCGGTCTGGGACCCTACTTCTTGAAGCAACAAGATGGCTGTCACTGATTACTTTATTCACAACCAATATTTACGGCAAATAAACAGAATTATATTTTTTTTATTAAACATTTGTATTCTAGCGCAAACGGCTTACAAATGATAAGTGTTTTTTTTTTTGTTTTTTTTACTAACTTCCTTACTGCATCGAAATAATTCAGGTTGGTAATAGTAATTTTTCATATTATTTGGCTTATTCAGGCTACTGTTCTTATTTTGAATGTTATTTTCACATTTCGGTCAATGCAACATACTAAAGGTGTATCCTTATATAATATATATGTATTCTATCTATCTATCTATCTATCTATCTATCTATCTATCTATATATATATATATATATATATATATATATATATATATATACGTGGATAACTATATATTTTAAGCCTCTTTTGGTAGAGCACTATCGTAAATGTACCTTAATAGTCTATAAAGTGAAGCTCAATACTTGTTTGTTTGTAAATATACAAGCAGCTCGAGCACTATAAAAGTGGTGGGCGAGTGTTTATTTAAATGAACATTTGATGAGGTCATTTGCGAGCACCGACTCCATGGGCTGGAGGGTAGAACTATAGAATTGCCGACTATAAACGCGATGGTTATAGGTTCAATCCCTGGCTAGGAAAAGGTGATACAACAGAACAGTACTGTATGTGGATATTATATAATATATTATATATAAACAACAGAACAGTACTGTATGTGGATATATATAAATATATACATGTATGCCATAATCACGTTGACACACTGGTTCCCGCTGGATCACTCAAGTTAAGAAACATTGGACCTGGTCAGTACAAATTGGGTGAAAGATTGGAAAGTACTCAGACTTATGATAAATATGGTGATTACATCAGCCAGTTCCCGTCAGAAGTGAAGACTGTTATTTGGAAATTGGAAAGGATAAAAAATAGAATTAATAGACAAAAAACGGTCTATTTATTTAATGAAATATATATATATCAATCTCTCTCTCTCTCTCTCTCTCTCTTATATATATATATATATATATATATATATATATATATATATATATATATATATATATATATATATATATAGGTATTCTGAGATCTGAAATTATAGGTTTCCTTGAAGTTAGAATCCTCATTTCTTAAATAGAAATACGCTTTCCATCTCAATCTGTCAGAATAACGGATTTTACCAACAGATTGAGATGGAAAGCGTATTTCTCTCTCTCTCTCTCTCTCTCTCTCTCTCTCTCTCTCTCTCTCTCTCTCTTATATATATATATATATATATATATATATATATATATATATATATATATATGAACAAATGATTAATAAAATATGTTAAAAGACATCTTGAAAAAGAGTTAAAAACATATTTAATTTTAAAAAAGGAAGCACAAGATAAGTGGATAGTCCTTAATCCGCGGAGTTTCGAAGAAATACTCTCCTTCTCATCAGAGGGCAGGAATTAGCAAAATGCAGGATCAGATTTTGCATATAAAAGTATTTAATGAAACTACAAGTAAGTCAAAGATCTTACTTGGTTAAAAAAAGGGTGAGGTAAGGGGAACAGGAGGCAAAAGAAAAATAATAAAAAGATTTCACATGAATGGATAGTCCGGTGAAGGGTAAAAATCCAAAAATGGTAAAATCCAAAACGGTCGAATTTAAAATTTCAATCCACTGGGTAAATTCCAAATGGTCCAAAATCATTCAAAAGGCAGAGTTCCTCATATTATAAGCTCTATTTCCTTTTCGGTTTTATTGAGCTTTTTATATCTGGCTGAGTTTATTTTACTTGTAAATATTAACTCTTTAATATTTATAATATATTTTAAGTTTACCATTTTGATTACCTTAGTAAACTTATTGTAACTTTTATTTTATATATATATATATATATATATATATATATATATATATATATATATATATATATAGTGAATAAATGACTAAACACTATATTCCAAAGTATATGATGTTGATTATCTTATTATTTATTCCTTTAATTCAGTTGACATTTACAATTCTTGACGGTATATGTCAACTGACTTAAATGAATAAATAATAAGATGGTCAACATCATGAATTTTGGAATATAGTTTTTTTTTCCATTTATTCACTATATTGCTCTGTAATTACGTTGAGCTTCTTAAATAAGGATTGGTATATATCATAAGAATATATATATATATATATATATATATATATATATATATATATATATATATATATATACACTTGTGCCCGATATTATTCATACCCCCCTTGAAAATTGAGTTTATTAGGTGTAACTTTTGTAAGAATTTATTGTTTACGTCCATATTGATACATATTCTTAATAAACCTCTTCTGATCATTTTCGTCATTTTAAAATCTCGGGATACTTGTAATAAAAGAAATATACAGCTATTTATAAAATCTGCAATGTTCAAAAATAATCATACCCCCTTATTTTTTCAGTATTAATCGAGTTTCTGACTGTTTGTTTTCTGTTTGATTCTTATTTTGAATGCTTTTATACAACCTTTGATTAATTTCATTTCGTTTTTTGCATTTTTCAGAAATTAAAATGATATCAACTGAAAACCAATAAAAGAATAAAAATTATTAGAATGAGGAAGAAAAAAGAGCTTAGTAATGATCTTAGGACTAAAATTGTGAATTCACATAAGGATGGTTTAGGTTACAAGTCAATTTCCAAGAAATTTGAGGTCCCTACAGCAACAGTACAGAGCATCATCAAAAAATTCCAGAGCCACCACACAACAAACAACTTGATTGGTAGAGGAAGGAAAAGGAAACTGTCTGCTAGAGCCACCAGGAATATTGTAAGAAGTGTTAATGCAAATCCAACCACCACTAATAAGGACATTTTAGAAAATCTGGAGTCTTCTGGCATAAAAATATCAAGGCAAACATTGCAAAGGACTCTGCATGAAAATGGTCTGAAAGGAAGAAGACCAAGAAGGACTCCATTGCACACCGGAAAACACCTTGCAGCACGTCTAAAGTTTGCTAGGACCCATGTGAATTCTCCAGAGTCCGTTTTCTCAAGTATTTTGTGGACTGACGAAACAAAAATTGAATTGTTTGGCCATATGGATGCTTCTTACGTTTGAAGGAAGAAAGGAGAAGCTTACAACCCAAAGAACACCATACCCACGGTGAAACATGGTGGTGGTAGCCTAATGTTTTGGGGCTCCTTTTCGGCTAGTGGTCCAGGTAGTTTGGTCAAGATAGATGGAACCATGAAGAAGGAGCAATATTTGGAGATACTCCAGAAAAACATTAGACAGGATGCGGAGAAGCTCCATTTAGGACCAAACTGGGTCCTTCAACAGGATAATGATCCAAAACATACTGCCAAAATAGTCAAGAAATGGTTTGAGGATAATCAAATTAATGTTTTGGAATGGCCTAGCCAGAGTCCCGACCTGAACCCTATCGAAAACCTCTGGCACATATTGAAAACTGAGGTTAAAAAGCGGAAACCTAGAAATTTGAGGGATTTGGAGAACTACTGCATTGAAGAATGGTCAAAAATCAGTGTTGATGCTTGTAAAAACCTTGTTGATAAATATCCCAAACGGTTACAGGCAGTTATTAAGAATAAAGGGCATGCTATTGACTATTAGTAAGAGAGGTATGAATAATTTTGAACTAGTGCCATTATTGTTTTTCTTTGTATAATGTTTCAAACTTGCATAATTTATTTATTTGTTGAGTTTAAATTAAATGCTTATGCTTGATTTATTGTTTGAAATCCCTTTAATATTGTCTACCTTCTGGTTTGAGCAATATTCTTATAGAAATCTCAAAGATCCGAGGGGTATGAATAATATCGGGCACAAGTGTATATATATATATATATATATATTCTTATGATATATACCAATTCTTTTTCTTTGGATTTTACTTATACAAATGGAAACTCTTTTAACTTTCTTGAAGTTTTACATTTGGATTTTACCGTCACTGGATTTTTTATCTTCCACCAGACTATCCATTAATGTATAATCACCTTTTTATTTACCATATTCCCTCTGCTTAACTTATTTTGTTTTCAAGTAAGATCTTTGACTTATTTGTTCTTTCATCAAATACTTCTGCATGCAAAATCCGATCCCGCATTTTGCTAATTCCTACCCTCTGATGAGAAGGAGAGTATTTCTTCAAAACTCTGCAGATTAAGGACTATCCATTTATCTAGTGTTTCCTTTTCAGATTAAATATGTTTTTAACTCATTTCAAAGTGTTTTTTAACATATTTTATTAACTGTTTGCTCATATATATAAGATGGAACAAGAAAGCAAATTTATAATGGTTTCCTCTCCACAAGTGACCAGTTAACTATGCTATAGTATATATTTGTCTGAGTAGATTCCATTCTGTTCTCGTTTTTATCACCCCTTTCTTGTTTTTTCTTTTTTTTAATTATCTTTTATCTAAATGCTTTTAAAGTCAGTGTTGTCTTTTTATTTTTACTTTTGTATAATGCCTTTTTTTTTCTCCTCCTCTGATGAAAAGCATTTAGCTTCGAAATGCCATGGCCTGAAGAGGTTTCGTTCTTATTTCCCTTTCTGTAATCCTTATTGACTTGGTAATGTAATAAAGTTCACATGTAACTTTACTCCTTATCTTTTTTTTATTTTATTCTTAACGAGTAGAGCGTTTTGTATCCTGATAGGTTTGCCGTTTTATTGAAATTTTTTGTTCAGCTTAATTTATTACAGGGTAGAACGATAAAATTGTCGCCCTAAAGAAAATACCACTACAGCTTTATTTTAAAACCTTTACTGAAAAAAATCAATTCAGGTTACTTGATTATGTAGTAGAGCTGACATCTATTCAATGTAGCCGCCTTCAACCTCAATGACCACGTTGATACAGATCCGGAACTGAGAACAACAGGAGCTCAGCGAATACTTGGCGGATGGTGGCGATCAGACTGGCTTTGGTGTTGTGGGAGGTCATGTTAGTGATGTCCTTGATGTATGTCCAAATAAAGTAGTCCAGCGGGTTCAGATCAAAGGAGGATGGGGTGATTGAGGCTGAATGAGGCTACATTGAATAGATGTCAGCTCATAATCACGTTAACTGTATTGATTTTTTTTCAAAAAAGGTTTTAAAAGCTGTAGTGTTGTTTTCTTTAGGGCGACAAATTTATCGTTCCACCCTGTAATTATATAGTGTAGAGTCTAAGGATGGTTCATGAAAAAGTAAATAAAAAAATAAATCAGCAAAAAATGTAACAATTTTTGATTAATCAAAAACAAAATAATTGTTGTAAACTTGAAAATATAATAAAATCACGAACAGGAACGATTAATGAACAATTATAAGTTAAAATTTAAAATTAATGTTTTTCATATTTATTTTAGAAATTTTCTTGTTAGTGCTCTGTGAAAAACCTTTGCCTAGCTCAAAAGGCTCCATGGGGTCCTTAAGTTTTGAGGAAACTCTGATCTGTCGTATTTTCTTGTGGAATTGTCGTACGTATGTATCTGCCTTTTATTATTATTATTGTTTTATTTTATTTTATTTCATTTTTTTTTTTTTTGTAGATTTAAAAATGATTTTTCCTGAGTAAATATTTTCGGCCAAGAAATTAGGAAAAAAGTTTTTAAAATTTTAATTAAAAATTTATTTTATTTTAATGAACTCACATTTTTAAAAAGATATTTTAATGGGGTCAAATTTTATTTTAAGTCAGATATCAACAACAATTAAGTAAGTGTTTATTCATCCCATCATTTATTTTTTATTCTATTTCATTTTATTGCTTCCTTTTGTGAGTACTTTCGACTGATTCCTTCCATCATCATCATGCAGGGTACCGGTCTGACTTATTCGTGTCTGCTGAGTTCAATTTCTGCGTCTTTTTTTAAAAATGGTTTTTAAAAAGTAGGTATGAATGATCAGATGCTGATACACTGATCGCGTGTTAGTTGCATGACTGATTGCCATTAGCAGCACTAATAACTAATAATCATAAAAAAGGTTAAAAATAAGGATTTTTGTCTGTATATATATATATATATAAAAATTATTAAAACAATATTTCGACCTGATGGAGATATGAAAACGGAATGAATCAAAGTATATGTTTATCACCGTTTCCTCTTTATTTTAGGACTTCTTAGGGGTAATTAATTAATGTGTGTGTGTGTGTGTGTGTATGTATGTGTGTGTGTGTGTGTATACACACACACATATATGTGTGTGTACGTGTGTGTGTGGGTGGGTGTGTCTATATATATATATATATATATATATATATATATATATATATATATATATATATATATACTCTTCGGAATAGTTTTTATTTAACAATCAGTGGTTATGTAAACGTGAGATTGTAGGTTTACAAAATATTACTGGCAGCAATATTCTTTAAGTTATCCCATCTAAACAAGAATTGCTCGATATGTAAGATAGAGCAAATAAATTAAATTGTAATTCAATGAATTTCAAAAAACTCTCATTGAAATGAAATGAAGTGGTTGAGTTTTATATCAAAGAATTTTTATTATTCTAAGCAAGACAAAGAATGCTTTAGAAAATTATTTTCTAATTTTCTAAAGCATTCTTTGTCTTGCTTAGAATAATAAAAATTCTTTGATATGAAACTCAACCACTTCATTTCATTTCAATGAGAGTTTTTTGAAATTCATTGAATTACAATTTAATATATATATATATATATATATATATATATATATATATATATAGGGGATTAGAGCAAGAGGAGTCTAAAGGGCAGAGAATATTTTATTGTATCAGTACATTCATTAATACAATTAAAATAAAAGAAAAGAAAACAGTGCTCGTTGTAATGTAGATACATAATAAGCCCAATAGGGATATAAATCCAAGAGCTATTTTAATATTGAGTAAGATGATTAATAATTTATAATTAAAATTAAAAATGTAATTGACGATGATACGTACGACTTTTAGAAGGCGAACCATTAAAAGGTATTTATATTTTGTTAAAAATGTTTAAAATTTAGACTCTCTTAACCTTAGCCTTCAACCAAATTATATCTTATTTTATTTTTATTTTATTTTACTTTGTTTATCAACATCAAAAAGGTAACTATTTTCCTTTACATCTTAAATATTTTCCAGATACATCTGCCTTACTTAAAAATGTTAGGTTTATTTTGGTGTCTTTAGAAAAAAAAACCCACCCAATATTATTGCCGATGAGGAGACTGTGTTTTAAAACTATATGATAAAATTGCAATACTTAGTTGTCATATGTGTGGTCTAATCTGCAGATCTAAAAATGGCCTGACATGACATTTGAGGATTCACATGTGATCACTTTTACGAGAAGGAAAGTTTTATGCTTCATTTATTAACTTTCATATAGGACTAAAGCTGGATTGAAGAGTCATCTACGTGCAAACAGACATAATAACACTTAAGGAAGAGATGGCAGACTTCAGTCAAGAAGTAGTAATCATATATATATATATATATATATATATATAAATTTATAGTTTTACCTCTCAAAAATATTTTGTAAGACTTGATATCACAAGATTCAATAACTTACCATTCACATAAATTAATATAAGAAGACATAATTTTTTGTGTAAATTTTCAGTATTTACTTCAACAGTGCTCAATACATAAGTAGAGCTAGGTAGTAAGTTATCAAAATATATATGGCATATACAGTTATGAAAATATATTGCCATATATATTTTCATAACTTATTATCTATCTCTCTCTCTCTCTCTCTCTCTCTCTATATATATATATATATATATATATATATATATATATATATATATATATATATATAGATATATATATATATATGCGACTCGTTCATATATATGCAACTGAAGAGCTCAAACATTGAAAGAAGAGTAAAACGGAGTAGATTTATAGTTTTCATGTGTCGAACACAAGAGGATCCATTATAGATATAGTATATAAAATTACCAAAATGTTTAGATAGTGTAAATTATAACTATTGTAAATTTTAACTAATAATAATAATAATAATAATAATAATAATAATAATAATAATAATATATGCTTATTATATATATGACAATTATGTATGCATAATTCATGGATATTTGACAATTTCCAAATAGTGAGTCGAAGTGTGAGAGTTATTTCCCTTTCAAAAGGAAATTGCATTACCTCCCTTGTCATGAATAAAATACTTTTTTTCCCACTCAGGAATTTTAAAAATGTGTTATCTCATGTCCGCTTGAGTTGGCACACCCAGCATTCCACAGACATCTGGTTCTTTAGTACCAACCAGATTATTAATATGGCATGGTCATTATGGTTAGCCAATTTGTTGGGTTCGTCACATTTAGATGATGATGATGATGATTGCGATTGTGGTGGTAGGGGTAGGAATGATGACGATCACGACGACGACGACGACGACGACGATGATGATGATGATGATCTTCTTTGAAAAAAGCCAAATAAAAATTTTTGAAAGCTAAACTGCTTCAAAATAGGCCAAATTTGCAAAATAAAACAAAAACCTAGAAAATCAACACAAGAATAAATAAACTGCACATGCAATAAAATTTGTAAATTGTCTTTGTATCCCCTCCAAAATAAAGACACGCAGATTGTGGAGAGTACAAGCACCTTATTAAGAGGCTTATTCACACTAAAATCTCAGAGATTCTCAGATAACACGAGGCTCACACTTATTTTACCTGTGGTCCTCTCACAAGGGTGATGATTACGTTGGTGGTAATACCAGGCCCAGGCTTATTTTATCTATGATTCTGTCAAAGAGAGTATGGTATATTGATGGTAATACTAGGTCCAGGCTTACTTTCCCTGTAATCCTGTCTCATGGATTATTGTGTATTAGTAGTAATACCAGACTCAGACTTATTTTACCTGCGATCCTGTCACAGGGGTTCAGGTATATTGGTGGTAATACCAGGACTAGGTTTATTTTATGTGTGATCCTGTCACAGGATTATGATATATATATATATTGGTTATAATGCCAAGCCCAGGTATATTTTACCTATAATCCTGTCATGGGGATTATGGTATATTGGTGGTAAAACCAGGACCAGGCTTATTTTACTTGTACTCATGTCGCTAGTATTATAATATATTGGTGGTAATACCAAACCCAGGCTTATTTTACCTGTGATCCTGTCACATGGAATATGGTATATTAGCAGAAAATACCAGACCAAGTTTTGCTTTACCTTGAATTCTGTCAGAGGGATTATGGTATATTGGTGGTAATACCAGGCCCAGACTTATTTTACCTGTAATCCTCTGTCACAGGGGGTTCTGGTACATTGGTGGTAATAACAGGTCCAGGTTTATTTTACCTGTAATCATGTCACAAAGATTATGGTATATCGGTTATAATAGCACACTCAACTTTATTTTACCTGTGATCCTCACAGAGATTATGGTATATCGGTTATAATAGCACACTCAACTTTATTTTACCTGCAATCATGTCACAAAGATTATAGTATATCGGTTATAATAGCACACTCAACTTTATTTTACCTGTGATCCTGTCACAGAGATTATGGTATATATATATTGGTGGTAATATCAATCTTATTTTACCAATGATCTCTCACAAGGATAGTGTTTATGTTCATGTTAAGATTATGGTATACTGATCGTAATACCAGATCCAGGTATATTTTATCTGTAATTCTGTCACAGGAATCATGGTATATTGATGATAATTACAAGCCCAGGTTTATTTTACCTATAATCCTGTCACAGGAATAATGGTATATTTTTTTTTTTTTTTTTACCCATGATCTTGTCACAGGAATTATGGTATATTGTTGGTAATACTAGGGCCAAGCTTATTTTACCAGTGATATTATCATGGGGATGGTGTTTATGTTCGTGTTAATACAGAGCTCCATATGATTCTGTCACAGAGATAGTGTTTACGTTATGCTAATATCAGGCCCAGGCTTTACCTTAAATCCTGTCAGAGGGATTAGGGTCTATTAGTGGTAATACCAGGCCCAGATTTATTTTACTTGTAATTCTCTCGCATAGATAATAGAACATTACATGATAATAGACATAGCATGTCCAGTCTTATTTTACCTGTAACCCTGCTACAAGGGTTATAGTATTGCTATATAGTTGAGGAACAGAAGAGAGATTAGATGTTATATATTTATCTTTGTTTATGAATATATCTATCGATCTTTGTATCTATCTATCTATCTATCTATCTATCTGTCTGTCTATCTATCTGTCTATCAATCCATCTATCTATCTATCTACCTATCTATCTGTCTGTCTGACTGTCTGTCTATCTGTCTGTCTATCTGTCTGTCTGTTTATCTATCTATCAATCTATCTGTCTATCTGTCTGTCAGTCTATCTATCTATCTATCTATCTAACTGGCAAAGTAAACAAGAGATGAGACGTGAAGCTATGTTTTGATAAAAGTTGTCAAAACATGTCGAGATGTAAAATGGACGAGTTGCACCAGAAGAGATCTGACCAGCTGATCGGAAGTACTTGTCTGTCTGTCACATGTTCTGGTTAGCTGGAGAAAATAGTTGAGTTGGATTGAGGACGTCAACAGAAGAAGATGGTCTGAAAGGTGTCTTCTCCCGAGGGAGGGGGTGGGGTGGAGAGTCTCAGACATGAGACGTGTAAGAACTAAACACCCAATACAAAGATCGTCGAACACTCCCCTGTAGATGTCGACTACCTGGAAGAAATAAAAGAATATTTATATAAAACACACACACACACTGTCCTGGTCTCTCTGTGAAATGTCTATGTTTACACAAAATCCTTCTCTTCAAGATTATTATGGACTGTGAAATTAGGCAGTTAGGCATATATAGATATAGATAAGCACATATGGTTCAGATAGTGAAGAGGCCCACTAAAGGCATTAGTAACACACCATATGGCATGAACCCCTCCGTCACTTACATATAATAAGTTGGTACCACCCTACTACGTAACATATGTCTGTTTAGTGATAATATTACAGTATACTGGTGGTAATACCAGGTTCAGGTTTATTTCCCTCTGATACTGTCATAGGGATTGTTGTATATTGGTGCTAATACCAAGCCTAGACTAATTTTACCTGTGATTCTGTCATAGGGATTATGGTATATCAGTGGTAATACCCAGTTCAGATTTATTTTACCTGTGATCGTATCACAGGGATTGTGTTATATTTGTGGTAACACCAGGCCCACACTTATTTTACCTGTGATCCTGTCATATGGATTATTGTATATTGGTGATAATACTAAATCTAGACTTATTTTACGTGTGATCATGTCACAGAGATTATTATATATTAGTGGTAATACCAGGCCCAGGCTTATTTTACCTGTGATACTGTTACAGAAATGGTGCTTATGTTTGTTGTTATACCAAGACCAGACTTTATTTACATTTGATCTTGTTATATGGATTATTGTATATTGATGGTAATACTAGGCCTAGACTTATTTTACCTGGGATACTGTCACAGAGATTATGATATATTGATGGGCCAAGCTTATTTTACCTGTCACAGGTGTAGTGTTTATCGTGGTTCTAATACAAAAACCCAGACCTTATTTACCTATACTCTATGAATAATTTGGTTGTAATATCAGGCCCAGATTATTTTACCTATAAATCTGTAAAAAGGATAATTGTATATTGGTGGTAATATAGAGAACAGGCTTATTTTACCTGTAATCCTGTCACAAAGATAATAATATATTGGTTGCTATACCAGGTCCAGGATCCTTTTATCTGTGATCTTGTCACAAGGATTATGGTATGTTTGCAGTAATACCAGGCCCAGACTTATTTTACCTGTAATCCTGTCACAAGGATAGTGTACTGTTTGTCTTATTTTCATGCGAGATAAGATGAATTTTATCACGTGCACATGTAACATGACAAAGTAGGAATGACTGTTCGTATATAATGGTCTTTTTCTTGCCTCAGTCTATTTATCTAGATATCAACTGTTGTTTTGCATATCTTGAAAATTGACCTGCACATCTATGTTTAGATGGCGGAAGTGAGGTTGTTTGCTTTATATTGCTGTGTGATCCAAGTGTTTTTCTTTTTTCTGATCATAGTATGGCTTCTATCTGCAAAGAGAAATTTGTAAGGAAATGGTTTGTGGGATCTAAGATGGAGTTGGAGGTGAATCACTTGGCAAGCAGGTCAGCCTTCTAGATTGTTGTTCAAGCAACCTAATGGCTGTTGGATAGTATTTGTTGTACTTTAATTAACAACACTATTTCTAAATAATTTCTTCGTTTCAAAAATTAGTGTACTGACGATTATATACTTTTTAAAGACTTTTATATTAAGAACATTTCTAGCGAACCTTCCCTATGCACAATAGGGAATTACTTAGAATTTCTACTAGTGTTTGAACGATTAATTGGCATTCAAATCAGAAAAATCAGAAGATTTATGAATATCGGAATTGATATCAGAATCGGAAAAATTGATGCTTATTTTACCGATGCCAAAACGATTACTTTAATTGTTTTTTTTTTTTAATTTGATTTTGTTTATAGCAAAATCTCCCACTGCTGGTAATAATGATAAAATAACAAATATTTATTGATTTTAAATTACCAGTAAAGCTAAAATCGATAGATCATCCTCCACAAGTGTATTTTGACGTTTAGGAAAATATCTGCATATTTAACATGCGTTTTTCCCAAAATCAGGGGAAATAACTATCTTATAATTAAATTATTACAGATTTATAAAGAATCCGAATCAGAATCGGTAATTGTATCGGAATCGGGATTTTAGCACAGAATCTGAATTGTGTCGGAATCGGAAAAAATATTGGAATCGTCCCATCACTAATTTCTACCTAGTCATGGATGACGCAACAAGAGCATGCTAACTTTCTAAATGAAATAAAGACTTCCGTTCAAAATTCTTTGCAGATTCCAGAGTTCTCAAGTTCAACAGAAAGTGTTATGTGGAGATAGGTAACCAATCCATAACATTCTACATAAGGAACCGAGTCACCGGTTTTCACCGGACCCTTGTAAAACAGAGACTTCCCTCTGAACATTAACACGCTGTATTTGTCTCTATGTAAATACGTAAATAAACTTCTCTTTCAGTATTCAAACCACAGTGTATATTTATTTATTCCTTTCATGGAACACTTTATCTTTGATTGTCCGAATAATAGGCCACCTTAGGACATATCAAATTGGCAATGAGGATGAGATGACCCCTATGGAATTCCTTTAGCATTCTCTTTTGCAGTGTGGTCGGTATGACGACTCTGTCTGTGAGCAAATTGAAAATGGCGAAATTTTTTAGTCTTTCTGTGACTTGTCATTTAGCTGCACCTGGTTTTTTGTTCTTACAATGAATTCATCCGTTTCTGCTGCCTTATTGATGTCGTCGAGACTCACTGGTAGCACTCGAATTGTGTTGCACAGCAGTCCGGAGAGTTCTTTTTTCCTCTCTTAACGCAGCTATCTGCAACACGATTCAAGAGCTACCAGTGGCTTTGGACGACATCAATAAGGCAGCAGAAACGGATGAATTCATTGTAAGAATGAAAAACCAGATGCAACTAAATGACAAGTCAAAGAAAGACTAAAAAATTTCGCTATTTTTGATTTGCTCACAGACTTTATTGTATGCATACAGAGTCGTCATACCGATCACACTGAAAAAGAGAATGCTAAAAGAATTCCATAGCAGTCATCCAGGCATGTCCACAATAAAGGCCTTGATGCGCGGATATACATATTGGCCTAATATGGACCGGGACATTGAAAAAATGGTAAAAGAGTGTCGAGGGTGTCAGCTAGCAGCAAACGGCACCACCTGTACAGATATAACCGTGGCTGAAGATAGATGCACCATGGATGCGGTTACACGTTGAATGGACATTACTTCTTAGTGGTTGTCGATAGCTTTACAAAATATCCGAAAGTGCTTAAGTGTAAACATCCGACATCAACTAGTACTATAGAGGCATTACGACATCTCTTCAGTCGTTTTGGAATACCTAAAACTATTGTCAGTGACAACGGCACCCAATTTACCAGCAAAATGTTTGAAGAATTCTTCAAGGCCCTATCCATTAAACAACTGCAATATACCATCCAAGGTCAAACGGCCTCACAGAGAGATTTGTTGACACGTTCAAAAGAGCTTTAAGAAAACACCAAGGCATGGACACTGATGAGAAGAGTTTTGAAAAATTTTTGTCTGTATACAGGATCACTCCTAACACAAACATGAATGCCGGTTTGTCACCAGCTGAACTAATGTTCACACGGAAAGTCAGATCCGTATTTGACAGGATTTTACCGAATACAACCAAGACAACAGCAACGAGAGAAAATCACTCAACAAGGTTCTACAAACCTGGTGACAAAATATTCTTTTTGAACTATAGGACTGGGAAAAGCTTTTTGGAGGAGGGGATGATTATGAAAAGAATTGGCCACATGCTATATTTGGTAAGTAGTAAATTTGACTGTTGCAGGCATATGAATCAGCTAAGACCTCGACATAATGATAATTACAACTAGTCAGAAAAAAAATGAACTGCCCTTAGAGGTATTGTACGAAGGGCGTGCAATAAGTAATGCCCCTGACCCACTTCCAGTTGTCTGATCTAGCTGAAATTTTGCATGTGCAATGATTTATATCTCTATGGGTTATGCGGCAAATTACAGCTCTGAACTAATTGTGGTTTCTGTTTTACAGGTGTTTGAACTGAGTTAGGTATGAAATGGAGCCTGTTGAATGTCGAGCAGTGATCCGGTTTTTGTATTTGAAAGGACGCACACCACAGGAGACTTTTGATGAAATGAAAGAAACTTATGGTGATAGTGCCCCATCATATAACCTTGTAAAACGCTGGCATCGTGAATTCAAACATGGCTGGAAGTCTGTGGAAACAGGTCCCAGACCTGGTCCCCCCCCCCTTCTGCCATTGATGAGGCATCTGTCTGTCAAGTTGAGGCTGCCATTTTGGAAGATTGGCGCATTACTATTTGCCAAATAGCCCAAGATGTCAAGCTAGTACAGGGTCTGCGGAAACTATCATTCATGACCATTTACATATGCATAAGGTGTCTGCCAGATGGATTTCCAGGTTGCTCACACCATTCCAGAAGCGAGAACGCGTCGAGTGCTCGAGGATGAATTTGGAGATGTGCCAAGAAGATGAGTCTATGTTTTCCAAAAGACTGATTACACAGGATGAAACCTGGGTCCATCACTATGATCCAGAGACCAAAGCCCAGTCAATGCAGTGGAAGCACTTGGACTCACCACCTCTAAAGAAGGCAAGGGTGCAGCCCTCCGCTGGCAAGGTCATGCTCACAGTCTTCTGGGACCAGGATGGAGTAGTGATGACATATTTCCTGGCAAAGGGTACCACAATTAAAGGAGTCTATTATGCTTCACTTTTGAGGAAATTAAGGGAAGCTATTAAAATTAAGAGGCAGGGCAAGATCAGCAAAGGTACCCTCCTCCTGCAGGACAACGCTCTTGTCCACAATTTGCATGTCGCCAGATCAGAAGCACAGGCGTGTGGTTATGAAATCCTCCCCATCCCCCTACTCTCCTGACCTTGCACCCTCTGACTTTTACCTCTTCCCAGCCATGAAGTTGTTTTTGAAAGGAAAGCGTTTCCCAGATGATGCAGCCTAGATTTCTGAAGTCACGTCGTGGTTGGAGGACCAACTTGGGGTGTTCTACAAAAACGGTCTCCAGAGCTGCATCAAACGATGGAAGAAATGCATAACTCTGGGTGGTTCCTATGTAGAGAAAGACAATTAACTGTGCCAAGTTTCGTTGCTTTACTCCTATGGGAAGTGGGTCTGGGGCATTACTTATTGCACACCCCTCGTATCGCGACTTGTTTTTTTTTTTCGCTAGTTTGCAATAATAACTTTTTTTGTGAAAGAAATAAAGTTCTCATTAAAATTCTGCAACCTATGCTAATCCACGAGAAAATAAAAATGTGATTCTTCATTTTTCAAGCGATTACGTGTAAATGCCCTAAAAAAAATAACAAATAAACTAAACAACATAAAGTCGGTTTTGTATATAAAATTAATAGAAAATGATCACTCTTTCGAACTAGACGTTTTAAGGATGTATTCAATTTTGTTTGTTTTAAAATCTTAGTCATGCTAATGAATCTGATCAAAATTTAGTATAAAATATGTCATTGCAAGTAGACATACAAAACACGCCCTTTTTCGTAGTTCTAACCCCAAGTTTGGGTGGTGATGTGAAAAATAGTGGTTTTATGACATAGTCAGTCAGACTTAAGATTAGTGGTAAAATATTAGGTTAACTGCCCTGAAAGTTAAAATGGTCCGGTATAAGGAGATCATTTTATGCTAAATTTATATGTGCAACTGAAGCCATTTTAAATTCTACGATAATTATTTGTTTTTTCTTCAGTGTATTCACACATAATGGCCTAAAAAAAAGTAGAATCTCATTGAGGGGGTGATTTTAAATGGTCCATATAATTTCTTTTTCATAATTTGATAAATGTCTAAGCATTCATAATTTTATTAACTCATTATGAGATTTTTATATGCGATGTTCACTTGTGGCAAAAAATAAATAAATAAATAAATGCAATAAAACATAGGATTATTTCAAAGATAACCACTCCAGACAACACAGACCAGAAAAATTTCAAATAAAACTTTCAGGAGCAACTTAACCCTTTTAATTTAACTGTGAACTGAGGGGTAAGGTATTGACTTTTATCACCAAGGTGCTAAAATAAGTGTGAGCATTTCAAAGGATTTCCTAAGACAATAAAAGTAAGTGAACTCTTGATTATTTACTTTGTTTGCCATAATTTACCAATAAAATAATTAAATTGGACCCAGAAATCCTGGTTCCATGTCCCTGTTATAAATAAATATTCTTCTGATAAATAAATACATCTGTTTGTTTCTTTATAATTTCCAGGGGAAAAAAATAAAAGAATTATTTTAGAATGGAAAATGAGGCCCAAATTTTCCCCGATTCTGATACTGCTAAAAGTTCCATTTTTTCCGATTCCCAATTCCGATTAATCGTCCCAACACTAGTGTACACTCATTACATTAAAATCGTCCCCGAAAAAGGGTCGATATGCCATAAAACAGATAGCTCATACTAATAGATTTTTTGCAAAATTTTGTTTCTATGCTAAATTATCCATATTGTTTAAGATCAAAGTGTAGTATCTGTTATATTTGGATTGGTGAATCTCTGTCCCATTTAAGGGCTCTTGCTAAAGTGCAAAAATGTATCAGTAATTTTATGGGTTCAATCCTCTCTTTTCTGCAACCTCTATCTTACATAAACGGTATTGCTAGTCTCAGTCTTTCCTATAAATACAGATTTTGGAATGTGTTCTTTAAAATTGTCTGATCTTTTCCCTGCTTTCTTTGTCCCAGCTCGTTTGTCTAGTGGTCTCCATCAATTTAACTGTTTTAATAGTTCATTGTAATAAAGTTTCCTATTCCAGTAACTTCTTTTCTGAAAACTGAAGTCTTGTGTAACTCTCTTCTCACTGACTGTTTTCCTCCTACTTTAAACCTTGGTCTTTTCAAGACTAAGGTCAAGTCATTTCCTTTCTTTGCAATAATCATCTTTCATTCTTATTAGGTTATTTACATCAAGTGGTTTCATGCCTTGTTTGAAGCCCTTTCCATAAAAAAATGTTTTGAGCAAATGTTGAGATGGTGTAAACAATTTCTTCAAAAATTTGAATAAAATTAGTGTACAGACCATAATATACATTTTTTTCTTTTTAAAAGATTATTATATTAAGACAGGGTTTGTACTGATTTACGATGTCCATTTTCAAGGACTTTTCAAAAATTTTCAAGGTCCTTTCTAGACAAAATTCAAGTTTTCAAAACAAAATTTGGGGTATTTTACAATTCACAGTGATTTGAAAAAGTAGTAAAAAATCAAATATACAAATAAATGTAACCATAGCCAATAAACATTACTTTACAACCTATTGCATCATTTTTTTTTTTTTTTTTTAAGTAGTTTTAAATGCTTTTTATTTTATCACAAATTATTAACTCTTTATGGCTGTAAAATTTCCAACCAAATTGCTACCGTCTTGCCCATTTTTGGGGCCATCCAACCCCATTTTAGATTATCACAATGGGGGGGGGGAGAGAGAGAGAGAGAGAGAGAGAGAGAGAGAGAGAAAGAGAGAAAGAGAAATTCGTCATTGTAGAATCCCGTCTGCAAAAGGATTTTTTTTTTTTTTAGAGGGGGAGGCGGTCATTTTTATTTATGGCGGCTGCAGATTACATAATATTGAATAAATTTTAACTCAAAATGGTTCCCCATTAAATAATACTAGCTTGGGTGCTCGGCGTTGCCCGGGTGTTTGGAGGTGTGTGTTGAGCAAAAAAAAAAAAAAAAAAAAAAAGTTGTAGTAGGTAGGCAGGCAGGCTCAAACCCGTGATCCGAAAAGAAAGTGGAGGTGTGTGTAAGAGTGTTGGTTGAGCAAAAAAAAAAAAAAAAAAAAAGGAGTAGTAAGCAGGCTCGAACCTGTAACGCACCAGAGGAAAAAGAGGCAAAAAAAAAAAAAAAAAAAATGTCTTATCAATGTGCCAACCATGGTTGTGATGTTGAACTTTGAATGACTTGCAAAAAATGTCAGCAAAAAAAAAAGACCCCCTCCCTGTAGAAAAGTGCCCAGTTGAGGGTGAAAGAAATTAATGTTTTTGGCCAATTTTTCAATATTTGTCGTCCAAAGGGTCGAGCTTCAAAATGATACCGATTTTGTGAAAATCTATCACCCCTGTCGAAAGTTTTTACGAAACATACAAACATACATTTAAACAGACAGGTGAGCTTTATATTATAGACTAGAGTGGGTGCCCGGTGTTGCCCGGGTGATTGGAGGTGTGTGTTGAGAAAAAAAAATGTTAGTAGGCAGGCAGGCTTGAACCTGTGACACAAAATCGGAAAAGAAAGTGAAAGAAACCTGACATCTTACCACTACGCTATGACACCACATGAAGCATGGGTTCGAGCCTGCCTACTACCATTTTTTTTTTTTTTTTGCTCAACACCTCCAAACACCTGGGCATCCAGGCTAGCAAAAAATAACTGTCAGTATGATAATGTTCTTAAACACAAAATAAAAAAAACTAATTGCTAACATTGCGTTTCTGCAAATAAATTTATCGAAACAGATTACATTTTTTTAAATAACTAAAACTCCGGCATGTTTTACAATAGACAACAGAAGCGGCCGTTTGTTTAACAAATGAATGTTACCAAAGGCAAGATAAGTTTGACTTATTTTAAAGCGTTTATTAAGTTTGAAATGCAAGTAATGCTAGGTGCTTAAGTTAAAACAAAAAAAAAGATGGCCAACATGAGGCTACCACCTTTCAAGTTCCAAGAATCTCTCAAAACTCGAAAATAAATGACACTACTGGTAGAAATCAACCAAAAAAAATATCACCATGACAATTATTTAAAAATGTATAATCAGTAAACAAGACAAGTAAATGGGAGTCAAAATTGACATGTCATAAAAAAGCCAACATTAAACAGCTCCTCCAAAAGGGTTGATATTAGAGGTTGGGACAATTAACCAGAATCCAAAAATCAGGAATCGGAAAAATGGGAACATTTAAGGGTATCGGAATCAGTATTGGAAAAAAATGTATCTTATTTTCCAATGCCAAAAACGATTCTTTTAATTGTCTTTCTTATGTGATTTTGTTTAAAGCACAATCTGCCACTGATGGTAATAATGATAAAAAAATAAGTATTCAATAAGTGTAGGGAAACGTGCGACTTACCTAATTAGCACGTGTACATAATTCAACGGGTCAGTCATGGAATGAAATGAATGAATAAGAAAGAAACAAAAATGTCTGCCTTATCTCTTTATATGCCTGCAATGTGACCACCCGATATGCAAATGAGATGCTGCTGGTTGGAGATAAAAGAGGGTTGATTTTTTAGAGGGAGGTTCATTTTGAAGTTGGATTTCGAAGAAATGAGTTGAATTAGCAGAGGTTCGTTGGGAGTTGAGAGAAGGTGCGTTACGTATACAGAAGTTGGAAGTTTGGACAACAGTGTCAACCTTACCCAGGAAATTATTGGTGTGAAGGGCGGAAGAAATAAAACTCAAGTTATTGAATTATAATTGATTTTAAACTATCAGCATAAACTAAAATCTATAAATCACCTCCACATGTGTAACTTTACGTTAGATGAAATATCTGCACATGTAACATGCACTTTTACGGTAATTGAGAAAAATAACAATTCTATAATTAGGTATTTAGAGATTTATAAAAAAAAAATCGGAATCAAGAATTTAGTATGGAATTAGTAATTGTACCAGAATCAGGAAAAATATTGGAATCGTCCCATCATTAGCTAAAATGCTATACTAAGAAAACGAAACAAAAAAAAAAAAAAAAAAAAAAAAAAAAAGAGAGAGAGAAAAAGAAAATTTATTAAATATTTATTGTCTACTTTGCAACCTTTTTTACATGGGCTAAATCATATTTCCCTCTTACACACTTTAACTTCACCCCGGGCACATCTTGTAAACGTCCGCCACGAACAAGCACTATACTGTGTTCTTGAAGATTGTGTCCTTCACCAGGAACATAAGCGTTTGCTTCTTTACCGTTACTGAGCCGGACGCGTACACATTTCCGATTTGCAGAGTTTGGTTTCTTCGGCTTCTTTATTAATGTCTTGAGAACGATTCCTCGCAAGAATGGCACTCCAAACGTTGGTCGCTTCTTGGGTTTATCTTTCTTGAACTTCTTCCTGTGCATCTGATGCAGGGTCGACATTTCTTGAGAGGGTTCTAACATTGGCTGAAAAAATGTTCGATCTAGAAAGAAATGAGAAGAAAAAAGATTATTATTAAAGAATAAGAATTGGAATTGGTAATTGTACCAGAATCAGGGAAAATATTGGAATCGTCCTATCACTAGTTGATATTCTATACTAAGAAAACAAAACAAAAAAGAGAAAGAAAAAAAAAACATTTATTAAATATTTATTGTCAATTTAATAACCTTTTTCAGATGCACTTTGTAGTAGTGCATCTACCACTAGCCCCTACTTCTTGGATAGGGTCCAAAAAAGAGTTTTCAATCTAATAGGTCCCACTTTGTCAACTTAGCTTCAACCCCTGACCCATCGCCGTAATGTTGCATCTCTGTGCCTGCTTTACAAATATTTTAATGGAATGTGCTCTGATGAACTTGTTGCACTTGTGCTCCCTCGACGTACATATCCCCGACAAACCCGCTTAGCAACAAAATCACACCCCTTCACTGTTGAGGTCCCTAAATGCTAGAAAGCTTTCTACTCTAAATAGTTTATTCCCTCAAACAGTTAGGCTTTGGAATTCCCTTCCTGTTACCTGCTTCCCTAACTGTACTGATATGCAGAAGTTTAAATGTAATGTAAACCAACATCTTATTAGTCTTTCTTAGACATGGTCCAAAATAGTAGCCCCTTACATCTAAGTGGCGATATGTTTTGTTAGGAGAAAAAAAAAAAAAAAAAAGGAAATAGTAGTAGTAGTAGTAGTAGTAGTAGTAGGAGGAGGAGGAGGAGAATTATCATCATCATTCATTATTACTTTAACATCTGTTGGACAGCTCTAAGGAATTGACTTTCAAACAAACTCATCTCTAGCGAGGTCTTTATTTACGGCAAATATAACAGCAGATTTTTAAACCAACTGCTAGGCATAAAGGGTTCAAATGTGAGCTATATTTAGTTTAAATTAGTTTTATGCAAAGGAAGTGAAGCGAAAGTCCTTCATGAAAATTCAGATAACATAAATTTTTGTGAAATTTTAACACTAGGTATTGATAAATATCTTTCAAAATTCAGTTTCTTAGGAACAATTTAAATGGTTGTAGGGGGACATAATATGGGCACAATATTGGGTTCTTCTTCGTCATTGTAATGAAATTAAAAAATTGGAATATTAAATTTCAAGAGAACCAAATGATATCTACTTAATACAATAATGAACATATCCAAAAATTTCGAAAAACGGTAAGGTAAAAAATTAATTATTTATGAAAACAGTCTTTGAAGACAATTAGCAAAAATTAAGTTTTGCTAAATTGGCCAAATATTTTCAGTTTTCAGAAAAGATTTACCTCCCTTTTATTACAATTAGAACTCTCCGGTTTCTTTTTTGCAAAACTCAATTTTTGCTAATTGTCTTCAAAAACTATTTTCATTAATAATTAATTTTCTACCATATCATTTTTGGTAATTGTTGGATATGTTTATTACTGTGACATGACAATTCAGTAGGTACCATTGGTTTCACTTGAAATTCAATATTTTTCGAATTTTCAAGTTCTGCTACAATAATTAAAAAGAACCCAATATTGCATGCTAAAATTCAAATATTTCAGATTTGCATTAAACTATAGTCATTAGACACTGACTAAGCAATATTCTTTGAAATTCAGTTTCTTCTTAAGACCTCTTAAGCTAAATTTTTTTAGACATTTTCTAGAATCAAAATCATATAATTGATTTTTATCAAAATTGAAATAAGACAAAGCATTGCAATATTTTTGGGATAATAAATGAGGAAAGATATTTACTTGCTGCCCCCCCCCATTTGGCCCCCAAAATCCCCAGGGAACGTCAAATCCTGGTTAAAATAAAAAAAGATGTAGTTTTAGGCCTTAACATATGTAAATTTCAGTTCTACACCATGCAAAAAAGAAATGACTAAGTCCATCATTTAGCCACAAAAGTTCCCAATGCCTTAACATATTTAAATTTGAGTTCAGCACCATGTAAAACTGCTAGACATATACAGAAAATTTTGAACAAATATGGTAAAATAATCCCCAAAATGGGGTGTTTTTTATTAGCCCTAAAAGAGCCCCTGGGGCACACCCACGAGTTATTGCGAAGTATAGACGAACAAAATTATGTAGAAATCAGTTAGTTACAACTTTTCAGAAAGTTTTATAAAAATCCAAGGCATCATTTTTTTTTTTAAGAGTGTCAATTTTAGCCATTTTAACCTGAAAAGCACCCCTAGAGGGGTAACCGGAGTTTTCCTGGAAAATTTGTTGTTACTTTTTTTTTTACTCATATCATGTTTAATGTTTGTGATAAAATTTTGAAAAAATTCCAAGGCATGGTTATTGAGAAAAGTGCGGACAGAAGAATGGATGAAAGGACAAGGATGAATTTACAGGTACACCCCCTCCTTTTGTCAAGGGACCAATAATTGTACTGTAAAAATTATAAACCATTTGTACTGATGATTCCAAATTGTGGACGTATCAGGCTGTCTGTGAGGAGAAGTATGTGAGCATTTGCTGCTTAGTTTTGGTTAGCACATGTATAAAAATGGGGATTTCACTGTTAAAAAGTGACCACATTTTTTTTTCTTTACTGGTTTTCATACCAAACAAAGCATACTGGCAAGAAATAAGAGTTTATTTTTTTTACTTACTGAGAAGCAATCGAGAAGAAAGAGGATTATTGAAAAGGAATGAAGATATTTGGCGGCAGGTTGTCATCAGGAAACTCATTTTGAATCAACTGAAAGTTAAAAAAAAAAAAAAGAATGATTTTTTTTTTTCAGAAATACATATATGTTGGGATCATCAGAATCAGGACTTTAGGGGTATCAGAATCAGAAATTAACATTATTTGAAAAAAAAAAAAAAATTAATATGATTTTGGACATGTTTCTTGACTAACAGACACTAATTATATAAAGAAATTATATCAAGAAGATTTCATTAAAGAAAGATGATCAGCAAAGACCAATCAAATGGAACAACAATCTGCTACCGACCAATCAGAAACTGGAATCACTCTATAAAACATACTGCATCTTTTTCAACTCTTAGAATTCCTGCACATAATATTTTGTGTCAGAATCGGAATCAAGTCTTTTGGGGGTATCAGACACTTTTTCTGGTGCTAAAAACGATTCTTTTTATTGTTTTTTGACCTTTTTGTGCAAAAATTAATTTTCCGTTGTTGGCGGTGAGAATAAAAACGAATATTTATTAATTTTAAACTGTTAACATAATTAAAATCCATATATTACCTCCCCAAGTGTATTTTAACACTTGAAATATATGTGCATACTATATATATATATATTTTTTATGTAATCTGAAAATAAAAGAATAAAATAAATATTTAGGTTTCATCAGAATCAGAAATTGTATTGGAACCAGGAAAAATATTGGAATCGTCCCATAACTAATATAATCAAAAGGATGTTTCAAAAGTAATGCCTCTTATTTTTTATTCTGCTTGAGTGGATCAGAGGGGATCGCAAATTGCATTGTTATGATGAGTGACCTTCGTGACTTGAAAGTTTCATCTCTCTGTTGCAGATATTGACGATGTGAGACTTTTAAGAAAGCAAGACCTGTTACTGACATGCGTCAGAAGCAGAGATGCATCACTGAATTTCTCCATGCAGAAAAAAATTGAACTGATCAACATTCATCGGTGCCTGTTCAACATTTACAAAGCCAATGCAGTTGATATCAGCATAGTTAGGAGATGGGTTCTTCGATTTCCCAGTGACAGAGACGTGTGAGAGAGCACGCTCTGGACTTTTATGCAGAAGGCATCAAAAGAGGCTAGGCAAAAGTGCATTAAAAATGGTAGTGACTATGTAGAAAAATAAATTATGGAGCACAAAAGGTTGCTTGCTTAATGGCACCACTCTTGTATTTGTAGCTCTTCAATATCTTAGTTTTTGAGTTAATAAATAGGAGGCCTTACGTTTGAAACTACTCGTGTGTGTGTGTGTATGCATATATATACTTGTTCCGTAGAGTTTGGAAAATTATAGCTTACTGATCAAGGATCAGCAAAATACTGCCCTCTTTTCCTTAGAGTCTGGCCCTATTTATGTTCAGTAACTCCCGCCAGGTCGTGTGGCCTATCTTTCCCCCCCCCACCTCTTGTGTTGTCGTCTTCTCCTGGTTTTCTCATGTTGGTAGCAGGAAGAGCACACCTCTCCTCAAAGAAACAAAGATGAAAAAAAAAAAAAAACGTTTTATAAAGATTTTTTTTATTTAATAAAAAAAAAAAAGGTTTTATTTACAAGAAAATATATAAAATTTAAAAGCAATAGTTTTTATTATCATTTTTATATGGAAATGTACTTAAAATTAAATTAGTCATAGAAATTGCCGAACGAGTTTATTTACTATCAGTTTTGAGTACGTTAATTAACAAATTTAATTATTTTCTTGCATTTCAGTCCAGCATTGCCCAGGTGTTTGGAGGTGTATGTTGAGCAAAAAAAAAAAAGAAAAAAAGAAAAAAAAAGCGGTCAATTTTTTTAAACTTTGACCCTTATTATGACCCCTTAACATTTATTGTTTCAGACTCAAATCAAGTTATTAAGTTAGATCCATGTCCAAGGAACCTATATCTAAAATTTCGATTGTTTATATCCAAAATTGGCGGAGGAGTTTGGTAGAGTTCTCAAAGGTCAAATCATTGAACTTTGACCCCATAACAACCAAATTTCTGGACGAAAACGGATTACAAAGATTTTCCCAAATCTCAATACCCTGCATATCAAATTTTGAGTCTGTAGACTGAAAATTGACAGAGTTATTGCGTAGGGAAATGTACACAGACACACACACACACTTTCACTTTTATAGATATATAGAGTGTTCAGGTATGATATTTGTGTAATATTATTTTTCGTTCTCTTATGGAAAGAAGGTCTTCATTTTCTTTTTCTTTTACTTAAAACTGTTTGATTGTTCGAGTAATGATTTTAGCATCCCAAGTTATTTATTGCAAAATATAGCACTTCTGCAGTATATAGACCATTGTTAGGGAGTGATAACTAATTTCTTCTTGGTCAAATAGCATGGCAAATAAGCAACAAACAAGAATTTTTTTTCCAAACAGAAAAATATTTGAAAACCAAAACATTTCTTGTATAAAAATGTATCAATATATAATTGTAAAAACATTTATTTAAAAGTCTACATAAGAAAATATAATTTTAATAAAACAATTTTGTAATGAAAGCAACATTGGATTTTTATAAAGTAAAATCATTTTTTATTTCAGAGAAATAAATAATTTAAATGAAACATTTTTCAAATTACAGCAGCTTTGAAGGGTCAACAACAAATAAATAATTTAAATGAAACATTTTTCAAATTAGAGCAGCTTTGAAGGGTCGACAACAAATAAATAATTTAAATGAAACGTTTTTTTGAATTAAAGCATTGGATTTTTTTTGCGAAACATTTTTTGAATTGAAGTAAAATTGTCCCTTGTTCTTTGACTGAGAAGCGCCACCTGACGACAGTTTAGTGAAACACACCAAAAAAAGATGGCTACCATCCACATATTGTAGAAGGCCTAAATATGTTTTGTTTTTCTTAGTCCATGGGAGTTATTTCCCTTAGATAATCAACCTCTAAATCAGCTGGGCCATAAGAGTTTTTTTTACACTCCCCGGACATTCAAAAAAAGTGGTCAAAAATTAAAATAGATAACAAAGGCAAGATAAGTTACTCTTCTACCTATCTGGAAAAAGTTTTAGTGGTTTTGTTCACTTTAAAACATTCAATTGGTTAAACAAACAAAATGTCTAACGTTTACGTGAGAACAAGAAAAATGGTTGCCCCTTGGCTTGTAAAATTCAATGTTTTGAAAATGAGTTAAAACTAAAAAAATTAGACAAAATACTGTTAGAAATCCACTCAAATGTTATTATGAGATATATTGGATGGGCTTCTAACAGTATTTTTGCAGCTAATGCGATCAGGGCCTATGCGATCAGGGCCGCCAACCTCCGTATTTCCTTCTGTGGCTAAAAACACAGTATGCAACATATTAATATTAAAACATGATGTTGCTAAGCTAATCAAAAACCTTGATTCCAGTAAAGCAACTGGCCCTGACGGCATTCCTATTATAATACCCAAAAAGCTTCAACCAGAAGTAGCTCCCATACTTACAAAGCTGTTTAAGCATTGTCTTAAGGAGAATTGCTTCCCAACACCCTGGAAAACCTCATTAGTATGTCCAGTATTTGAAACTTCAGGTGATCGATCATCTCCCTCTCAATACAGACCAATCAATCTCCTGTGCGTCATGAGCAAGTTGCTGGAATCTGTGTTAAATAGAGAAGTAGTCACCCACCTAAGCAAAAATAACTTCTTCAGTGACATGCAATATGGTTTCCGTTCTGCTAGATCTACAGCAGATATGCTTACAGTCATATCTCATAGAATTAGCAAATCTCTCGATGGTGGCTATCTTTCTTGGGCAATTACCTGACATATAAAAAGCCTTTGATAGGGTATGGCATATAGGTCTACTCCACAAAATCTCCAGCTACTGTATAGCTGAAAATGTCTTTTCAATTATTAAATCATTTCTCTTTAATAAGTTCTTAAGAGTAGTGGTTGATGGGCAGAAGTCAGAAGTTCACAGAATTAATGCTGGAGTCCCTCAGGGGTTCATCCTGGGTTCAACTCTCTTCCTAATCTACATCAATGATCTTACAAATCACATCCTAAGATCATTCGTAGATATTTATGCTGACAACACTACCATCTATGGCAACACTTTAAAGGCTGTAAATGACCAAGTTCTCTCTGATTCTCTCTCCTCTGATCTTGATCACGTGGTGCAATGAGGAAATAGGTGGCTTGTTACTTATATGCATCTTTACATCGTCAGCGCTCTAATCCCCGTCTGGCATCAATTGAAATGAATAGCTCTCGTCTTGAGGAGGCTCCATGTTTTGACAATCTTCTGAGTCTGATTTTTACTCCTGATCTGGAACAGAACACATGCATCAAATCTGTTGCCAAGGCTGCTGGATAAATGGTGGAAACTTTCTACCGCTCCAGTAGATATCTCATTGCTGATGCAATTCTCTACCTGTATAAGAGCCAATACGTCCAAGGATAGAGGGAGTACTGTTGTCACATGTGGGCAAGAGCTGCTAGAAGCATCTTATCCTGACTTGACAGAGTTCAAAATAGACTTTGTAACCTAGTGGGGTATGCAATTTTCTCATCCCTGCAACCTCTTTTATACAGAAAAACCGTTGCAAGCCTGTCTCTGGTTTATCATTTTTTTCATGGCAAGTGCTTTACTGAGCTCCAATCTATGGTTCCCCTCGTCTGACTTTCATGATAAACACTCGTCTAGCTGAAACCACTATCAATAAATTTCCCACGCTTTATCTGTGCCTAAACCTAAATGTAGATTCCATGAACAAAGTTTCTTTCATAAACTGCATGGCTGTGGAACTCTGTTCCATTTTCCTGCTTTCTAACTGACTACAATATGGTTGTCTTCAAGTCCAATTTCAAGTTTTTGATAAACAGTCCTTTTAAGTAATCTAATTTACCAAATTTCCACTACTAACGATTACTACATTTTCCAATTGACTACTGTACACCCATTAACACTTATCCTTGAGCAGCTTCCAGGCTTTGATAAGTGGTGACTCATTTGTAAAAAAAAGTTAAGGCCCCCCCTTTCCTATATTAAGAATGGCTTTCCAAATGTGCTTGAGGATGTTAAAACGGCACAAGTGCTGATCATTATTCTTAAAATGAAAAAGTATATAATGCTAAATAGAAGAGTAACAAAACACTCGTCTTTTTTGCAAAGTGTAGTATCTGTTTTCATGCTCTCAGTCAGTACTTGTTAAAATAGAGTAAACAGATTTAAAAAATATTGTCGTTTTAAACAAAAACAATATTATGTACTTAAATTGTCATGTCGAAAATAGTAATATATTCAAAAATTATGAAGATTCATCGAGAACAACTGTTATTGTGTTTTAGTAAAAAAAAAAATCTATCGCTATAGGCTACAAATGTCGGTGTTATCTAAACTTTGTATTCCCAGTTTTGTCCTCTGTGTGTGAACTCTTCACCATCTAGCATCTAAGAACAATGCAATTGCACCCAATTTTCTGGAAAAATTACTTTTAACTTTAAATAATTTTCTACTCCATGAATTTTCGTAATGTTTGGATACAATACTATTTTCTACATAACAGTTAAATACGTAATATTGTTTTTGCTTAAAACAACATATTAAAAAAATATCGATCTGTCGACTCCATCTTAACAAGCACAGAGAAGCCTTTCTAAACTGAGGCAATAAGGTTTTCCTTGACTTGTTTTCTCCCAAATTTGAACCTCGTTTTTGTCTGCAAAGTTTTAATCACGTGATTACGGTGTAGCAAAAATAAAATAAACCATTCATTCAAGTGCCGCTTGTTATAGATTTAGCTGAAAAATAAACCAGTTATTTTTGGAAGAGGGGTGGGGTGGGGTATTTACAATATCAAAAATCATGAGGGTTTGTATTACTGTACACATAGATTCGAAAAAGTTGTCAAAAAACAAACATAACAAATAAATGTTATCAAAGGCAAGATAAGTTACTTTTCTACCTAACTGGATATGTTTTTAGTGTTTTTATTTAATGTAACATGTTTATTCAGCTCAAAAAACATACAGTGTTTACCGATGTATTGGAACATTTAAAATGGCGCCCAAATCTCTCTTTGACACAGTAAGTTTGGGAAAAGGAGTTATAAATAAAAGACTAGGCAAAATACAGTTAAAAACTCGCTCAATATATGTTACCATGACATAGGCTGACATATATTCGGTGGGGTTTTAACAGTATTTTGCATATGAAATTTTCGATACTTATCCATTTTAGAATGGGATTACATATAAAATGCAGTTTTCGTAAAATATACGGGGGGGGGGGGGAGTATTTTGTTTTAGTGCGTGTCCCCCAATTTTTTCGAAATTTGAACAAAATATATTTAAATCTATCGAAATTTCTATTTATTATGAAACATGAGTTCAAATAAGTAAAACATTTATTTTTTAAAAATTTAAATTTACGTATTGAACAAAAACTTACCTTGAAGTTGCAATTAAAAAAGATATAAATTTAATATTATGTTTTTAAAAATAACGTTTTTTCTAATTAATACTATAATCAGTTGAATTGCCAAGAAAAAGAAACTTCCTAATAATTAATTAATTTTTAAAAGATTAAAACGATAAAAATTCCATTATTTTAAAATGTTCCGTTAAAGTTACAACATACATTTTTAATTAGTTGTTTAATTTTTTATTTTTGAGTATTAAGTTTGAATATAAAAATGGGGTCTTGTCAGCTATTTTATCGCCAGATTAAAACCGATTTGAAAATATTATTGCACAAATATTAAGCATATTTTGTTTGTCTCTTTTTACAAAAAGTATGGAAGCCGGTAGTTAACCAAATGAACATTTAGTAAAACCGTATTTGATATTTAATATACAAATGTTTATAATATTATTAGTCATTAAACTGTGTAAAACCTAACAAAATTATAACAAAGATTAATTATTGATTACAGTTTGAAGAAAATAAACAAAGGTTTTAAGAAATCATTAAGTCGCTTCTACTTTTCCAGAGTTGGTATAGTTAACACAAGTCTGACGTCACGGAATCATGCTTTCTTTTTTTTCACATTGTTTTTGGAAGTACCTATTGCAGAGAAGCCAATAAACGAAAAAAAGTGTCCAAAAAGATTTAAAAAAAAAGTAAATTTTTACGTGCCCTGGCGTATTATAAACACCCCAACCTCCCCATGTTAAGAACGGCTTTCGAAATAAATACCCCTCAACCTCGAAAGCCGTTCTTAACATGCGGAGGTTGGGAGGGTGTTTATTCTGAAAGCCGTTCTTAACATGGGGTGGTTGGGGGGGGTTGTATTACTGTACACATAGATTCGAAAAAGTTGTCAAAAAACAAATATATAACAAATAAATGTTATCAAAGGCAAGATAAGTTACTTTTCTACCAAACTGGATATATTTTTCGTGTTTTTATTCAATATAACATATTTATTCAGCTCGAAAAACATACAGTGTTTACCGATGTATTGGAAAATTCAAGATGGCGTCTGATTCTCTCTTTAACACGGTAAGTTTGGGAAACGGTGTTATAAATAAAAAACTATACAAAATACTATTAAAACCCCGCCGAATATATGTCAACCTATGTCACGGTAACATATATTGAGCGAGTTTTTAACAGTATTTTATCTGGGTTTTTATTTATAACACCTTTTCCCAAACTTACCGTGTTAAAGAGAGAATCAGACGCCATCTTGAATTTTCCAATACATCGGTAAACACTATGTTTTTCCAGCTGAATAAACATGTTATATTGAATAAAAACACGAAAAATATATCCAGTTTGGTAGAAAAGTAACTTATCTTGCTTTTGATAACATTTATTTGTTATATATGTTTTTTGACAACTTTTTCGAATCTATGTGTACAGTAATACAAACCCAATAAAATAATGGAAAAAAAAAAAAAAGAGCAACTGACTTTTTTTTTTTAAGTACACGCGAATTAATTCATAATTGTATTTTTACCCCAATCCAGAATACCCTTTTTTTTTGGGGGGGGGGAGGGGGGCTTGTGTCTAACTCTGCTCGTGGGAGAGCAAGTAAATAGGAACAAAATAACATGAATTTTCGGTACTAGTGCACTTATTGACCCATGCTGAAATAATAACATTATTTAGAAAGCCATTCTTAACATGGGAAGGGGGAGGGCGTTTTGTATTTATTCTGTACTTTTACTTTACCATTTAATAAAAAAAAGATATCATAAAACTTTAATTAAACTTGAAAATACTATTTGAAACAATAGCGCATGAACAAGCACCGAATTTTCTCGCAATTTTTTTTTTAGGGGAGGAGGGTTAGTAAACAGAAAAACTAACAAAAAAAAACAACATTGCATTAAAAAATAAAACGGTTAGAAAAACAAAATAAAAATGTCTTCTGATATTTTACTTATATTTTAGTGGTAATTATGCAGAGAATATACCGACTTTTCTTTTTGTTGGTTAGTTTTTGTTTTGTTTTTATAGTATTTTTAAGTTAAGGTCACTTTTTACGGTATCTTTTGTTTATTAAAATTGTTAGGTGAGAGTACAGAATAGTTACAAAACGCCTTGATCCTGCTCATGTTAAGAATAGGTTTCTGAACAATAACGTTATTATTTCAGCACGGTTCGTATTCTGCATAAGTACCATTTCAGTTCTAACATACTTTACCAATTTTTGAGTGAAAAGTCCTGCATTAAAATTCGGGAGATTTCGTGCAAATATTCACTGCGATTTAAAAACGGTGCTCCATTTTCGAACTAAGGGAGATAACTCTCAATGAAAGTCACCTTTACGTCAAGTCGGTAGTAGAGGGGGGGGGGGCAGTACAAACCAGATACAAAAGAGCTTTTCTTTAAACTTTAAATCCTTGGCAAAAATTGAAAACAAACACACCAAAAGATAAAGATATAGGCAGTCTTGCAGTTAAGCCCGGCAAAGTTACACAACTCTAGAAGGGTCACATCAGCATTTACACCGTTAAATCACGATATTACGAATTATTGTTTGCTTCCCCACCAAAGCAAGTTGGGCACAAGACCGTTTTTTTTAATGTGATATTACGAATTATTAATGTTTTCAAATATTTAAAAAAATATTTCAAGTTTTACGCTTTACACGCGACAAAGTTTCAGTTTTTTAAAAAAATTATATTTTGTTCTGTTAAGACAATAATACACTTTTTAAAAATTGTTTCTTTTTCTGTTAAATAAATAGTTATAAATATATAAAAATGTATATTTTGTTCGTTTACTTTATTTAATTAAGTGGCCAAGTGCTTACTTCCAATTCGTTCAATATAATTTTCTTAACAAAATAACATTGCAAGACTGCCAACATATATATATATATATATATATATATATATATATATATATATATATATATATATATATATATACATACTCGGGGTGTTTTTATATTCAAAAGTAATGGACTAATGAATTCAACGAGGTTGTTAGATAGTGCTCAATAAAAAGAGCTGATAGTACTTGTTTATTGTTATATAAACATGCTCACATCCCGCTGCTACAAATAGCCACTTGTTTCAATCAAACAACAGATATCATCAGGCAGCGACTTGACTATTCAAAAGTTCAATGAATAATCAGATTATTCATTGAACTTTTGAATAGTCAAGTCGTTGCCTGATGATATCTGTTGTTTGATTGAAACAAGTGGCTATTTGTAGCAGCGGGATGTGAGCATGTTTATATAACAATAAACAAGAATATATATATATATATATATATATATATATATATATATATATATATGTATATATATATATACGAGCAAACAGTTAATAAAACATGTAAAAACCCACTTTGAAAAAGAGTTAAAAACGTTTTTAACTCTTTTTCAAAGTGTTTTTTAACATGTTTTATTAACTGTTTGCTCGTATTATAAGCTCTATCTCCTATTTTGGTAAATTTAATTGTAATTTTTATTTATATATATATATATATATATATATATATATATATATATATATATATATATATATATTCCTTTAATCTTCTCTCCAAAAAGGGGGAAAAAGGGGAACAGGAGAGGAAAGAAAGAGAAATGGGGAGCCAGCTGACCAGTTTCGACCCTCAACAACATGTACCCAGTAAAATTAGGAATGGAACCTACTGGCCAACGGACGTTGTTACTAACACATACGGGTCTTCTATTACTGATCATTTACTTAAAAACCCGTCTTGTGCAGCAAACTTTAGTACAGACTCTTTTTCTATTCTGAGTCGTGCTCATTCACTATATCACCTTAAGATCTTGGAGACTATTCACGTTCGACTTAGAAATCCTTCCCTTTGCAAGCAAAAGGAATGCCTCCTGGGTTTGAACATGATTAATCTCTAGGGTATTCGACCATAATGCTGTTTTATTTTAATCGTTTTCCCACTTTTTTTGTTCTCCCCGTAAATTGAATAAAACGCTGCTTTTTCATTCTCTGTTTTAAAAATTCCCTTGATACAGCTTTGAGAAGCGAGGGTCGAAACCGGTCAGCTGGCTCTCCATTTCTCTTTCTTTCTTCTCCTTCCCCCCCCCCTTTTTGGAGAGAAGATTAAAGGAATATATATATATATATATATATATATATATATATATATACATATATATATATATATATATATATATATATATATATATATATATATATAAAAATTTACTTTTAATCATGAATCATAAAAGTCTTCCCTTCCTAATTGCAATATATATATATATATATATATATATATATATATATATATATATATATATATATATAATATAAAGCTGGACGTCTGTGTGTTCGGCATTAAATAACCTGAAAAGGGTTGATATGCCGTAAAACAAAAACAACCAACCAACCGTGTGTGTCTGGTCACGAATAGGCTCCTATATGGTTGACTATTATAGAAAACTGATCACATATAATGATAGAAGATGTATCGAGACACAGAAATGGGTATGTTTGATCTGGCATAATGATGATTCATTAAAATTGTGGAGTTTGCGTACGTGCCTGGCCCACAAAATATGGGAATAAAAAATTTAAAAAAAAACGTTTACAAGTGTTTTTGATATAGATGTGCATAATAATACTTTAATAAGTATGTTTCAACTTAAATAGGGATGGTATGATAAAATTGTGGGGTCTGCATTCGCGCCTGGCCCCATAGAATGGAAATAGGCACAAACTTTAATATAGACTTTTCATATCTATCTGCATAAGTATACTTTGATAATTATGTTTCAGTTTGAAGAAATATGGTATAATAAGATTATGGAGTGTTCGTTCGTGCCTGACCTTGATAGAATGGAAATATGTCACAAAGTTTAACAAGGTTTTTTTAATATAGATCCACAGAATATTGTGATAAGTGTTTCAATGTGAACAGGTATGGTATAATAAATTATGGGGTTTATCTATTTTATTTTTACTTTCATCATATTTTGCTTTGGTTTTGATACCCCCAAATTCGACGCTATCTCTTTACAACCCTTCCTTTTCATAAGCTATCATACTTTCATTTTTTTTTTTTTACAAGGTGGTCACCACTTATCAAGGCCCGGAAGCCACTCAAGGATAAGGGTTATTGTAAGTACAGTCCATTAGTGTGGATATTTAATAAAGTGTCTACGTAAGGGGGGTGGTTCATCAGGAATTTGTTTACGTTGGACTTGAAGACATCCAAGTTGTAGTTAGGAGGGAAGCAGGCAGACGGAACAGTTCCACAGGCGTGCAGTTCTAAGAAAGAAGCTTTGTTCATGGAATCTACGTTTTGATTTAGGCAGAGATAAAGAGTGGGGAAAGTTTTGACAGTGGATTCAGCTAGACAGGTGTTTTTCGTAAAAGATTGGCGAGGGGGGAACCAGAGATTGGAGCTCAGACGAGCACCTGCTATGGAAATAACGATAAAACAAAGATAGACTTGCAACGTCTCTTCTGTGGGAGAGAGGTTGCAGGGAAGAGAAAAGGGCATCCCCCACTAAGCCACGAAGTCTATTTCGTGCTCTGTCAAGGCAGGATAGGCTGTTTTTAGCAGATAGCCCAGATATGGCAGCAGTATTCCATCCTTGGACGTACTTGGTTTTTATATAGATAGAGAATTGCATCAGTAGTTAGATATCTTCTGGAGCAGTAGAAGGATCCCGCCATCTTTCCAGCAACCTTGGCAACAGACTTGATGTACGTGTTCCATTTCAGATCAGGAGTGAAGGTCAAGCCCAGAAGCTTGTCAAAACATGGGGCTTCTCCTAGACGAGAGCCATCCATTTCAATTGATGCCAGATGGGGATCAGAGCATTGATGATGTAAAGATAGGAGTTTGGTTTTAGATGCATTAAAGGTAACCAGCCACGTCTTCCCCCACTGAACCACTCATTCGAGATCAAGGAAAGAGAATCAGAGAGAGCTTTGTCATTTACAGCCTTTGATGTGTTGCCGTAGATGGTTGTGTCATCAGCATAGATGTCAACAAATGATTTAAGTATGTGCTTAGGGAGATCATTGATGTAGATCAGGAAGAGAATTGGGCACAAGATGGACCCTTGAGGGACCCCAGCATTAATACTGCAGGCCTCTGATTTTTGTCCATCAACCACTACTCTTATGAGCCTATCAGAGCGAAATGATTTAATGATAGAGAGAATATTTCCAGTTATACCGTAGCTGGATATCTTGTGAAGTAGGCCTTTATGTCATACCTTGTCGAACGCCTTTGATATGTCAACAGCAATTGCCCTGGAAAGGAAGCCTTTGTCAAGAGATTCACTTATCCTATGAGATATAACCGTTAGCACATCTGCGGTAGATCTTGCAGAACGAAAACCATATTGCGTGTCACTAAGAAGGTTATTTCTGATGAGGTGGTGGACTATTTCTCTATTCAATATGGATTCCAGCAACTTACTCATGACACACAGGAGACTTATTGGTCTGTACTGAGAGGGAGATGACTTATCACCTGAGTTCTTAAATACAGGGCATACTGATGAGGTTTTCCAGGGTATTGGAAAGCACTTCTCCTTAAGGCAATGTTTAAACAGTTTCGTAAGTATGGGAGCAAGTTCTGGTTGAAGCTTTTTTAACACTATAATTGGGATGCCGTCAGGGCCAGTAGCTTTACTGGAATTCAGGTTCTTGATTAGCTTGGCGACCTCATGCACAGATATTTGTATGTTACCTAGCGTATTCTGTGTTATAGGAGGAAATATGGGGAGTTGATGGCCTTCGTTGCATAGGGTAGAATTAGCTGCAAAGTTCTTTGCAAATAGTTTGGCCTTGTCCGAAGCTGAGGAGATGACCTCTGGCCTGTTGATAATGGTTGGGATAGAACACACACTTCTGTTCAGGATCCTATTTGTTATTTGCCAAAACTGGTGGGAACCAAGCCGCTGAATAAACCTCTCCCCGTGCAAAAAAAAAAAAAAAAAATGATTAACTGGCCACATGAATTTGGAAACGGTTGGGCCGATTTTGAAAAAAATTCACACAATACTTGATATGTTTGGGAGTGTTCTTATGTAGATTTTGTATTAGAATGCATCCGATAAGTATGAAAATCGATAACCGAAAAAATCTGATTAAAAAAGGAACAGTCTGATTTTGACCAGACTTAACACTTTTATACAACCTAACGTTACAAGTACATTTGAGAAACCACCTGACGAAGGCCAGAGGAATAGTTGGCCGAAATGTCGTGAAACAACAACTAAGAAAGATGAGGATAATAGTCCGCAATAAATAAAATAATTCAATAACGATTTCCAATTGAATAATATATATACATTTAAGAAGTTTTATCACCGCACAAGCAGAAAGGCCAAGCCTATAAAATCAACTGTAGATTCTTTTATAAGACAGAGATGTGTTCGAAATGAATGTTTCTTTTTGCAGCACAATGGAATCATGATACTTGACTTTTGTACGTTTAACTTTAATTTGTGTCATTATGTAAAAATAATTTCATAAAATCAACAGTTGGTTCTTTGATAAGACAGGGGTGCGTTCAAAATGAATGATTCCGTTTAGAGCACAGTTGAACCATAATACCTGTCTTTTGCGTTTTAACCTTTAAGGGAAGCTATTATTTACAAATAATGTTATAAAATCAACAGTAGGTTCTCTACAATGTAGCAGTGTAGACTACAATGTATTGTGAACTAAGTCACTGCATAGAGGCATGTGAAGCTTCCTGCCGGTTGATCGCAAGGGAGGGAGGTAGTCTCTAACTAGGGCAGGCAATCAATCGATGTGATTAAACAATGGGTGTTTCACTGATTCTGATGACAATTAAATTATTGTAAGGTGGAACATTCCTGGGCAACTTGGGTTTCCCTGTTAGTCTACTTATACATAAAAGGCACTGTGTGTGTGTGTGTGTGTGTGTGTGTGTGTGTGTGTGTGTGTGTGTGTGTGTGTGTGTTTATACCATATAGATTCTGAAACGGCTGGACTGATTTTTTTTAAATTTCACACAAATGCACTTTATATAACTGATAATTGAAAAAAAATTTGATTAAAGAAGGAACAGTCTGATTTTTACTAAAGTTAACACTCTCATACAGCCTAACAGCAAAAGTGAATTTGATAAGTTTTGTCACTGCATAAGTAGAAGGGTTCAGCATATAAAATCAACAGCAGGTTCTTTGATAAGACAGGAGTACGTTCAAAATGAGTGTTTCTGTTTAGAGCACAATTGAACAATAATACTTAGCTTTTGAATCTTAAACTTTAATTTAAAACTACTATATAAAAATAATTTTATTTTAATTTAAAACTACTATATAAAAATAATTTTATAAAATCACCAGTGGTTCTCTACTGTGCAATGCAGATTACAATATATCGTGGACTAAGTCAATGCGGAGTGGCATGTAAAACTTATTAGACCTTTATGAACATGTACTGGAAAAAAACATAACGCTAGGGGTTTGAAACAGGACGCTTTATTAACAACAATCGCTCATCAGAGAAACAGGTTGTCTTTCACCGAATCAGCTCTTGCTGAAGTCCGGCTGTCAAAAAAAGCCTTTATTGCAGAAGAGTTCCACAACCCTTGAGGATAGCAAAGAGTTAAAGTCCCTGCCTCAATATATTAACAAAATTTCCTTCTGGTGCACTACAATGGGTCCTCAACTAGAGTAGCCACTCAATCAATCTGATCGAAAAATGATCAATTTCACCGATTTCAATAACAAAACAAAATGTATGGCACATTCGTTGATCCTTAGTGCATTCCAGGCAACGTTGGATCTCCCTGCATATATATGTGTGTGTGTGTGTGTGTGTGTGTGTGTGTGTGTGTGTGTGTGTGTGTGTGTGTGTGTGTGTGTGTGTGAGGGTTATTCCAAAAGTATTTTTTTTGTACTCAAAAAGTTGAAGAGTTATGAAGACGAGAGTGGTACCATTGAAACAAGAGACTTTTTGTGCTTCAGAATTTATTTTTCTACATAGTCACTACCATTATCGATGCAATTTTGCCAGAAATTCAATGATGTTGTTGCAATATGCGTGGTGTGTGTATAAGTACCACTACCGAGAGAGTAGGTCGGTGAACATAACAGCATAACATCGCTTCCTGATCAACTTGTAGGCATAGAAAGTTTCTGGTATTCAACAACGTGGTCATGTTAACAGGCATACAAAATATGGCTACCGATTGTGTTACCAATTGTCCATGTATGTTCTAAAGAGAAAGAACAATTGTCCATTTGGATAATAATTATGATAATTGCACATTGGGATAATTTTAATCTAACAAAATATAGTAAGTGAACTCGTTTTTGAACTTTTATTTCTATCGGAGAAAGTCGAATATTTTATTTTATTTTTTTTTTTTTACTGCAAAACAAACAATTTTTATATAATCTTTTTCAGTCCATTCTTTTAATAATAAATAAAACTTTTCACTGAGTATTTCCAAATATTTTAAAGTTAGCATTTTTTCACGGCAGTTTTTTCTTTTTTTTTTTTTTCAATCGGTGAATTTTCAATATTTTAGCACCGGGCGTAATTTATTTCTTTGAAATATATTTAAAACTTCAAGTTTTTGTTTTTTATAACATTTTAACTGTAAATAATTTACATGATGAGTTTGTATTACTGTACACATAGATTCGAAAAAGTTGTCAAAAAACAAATATATAACAAATAAATGCTATCAAAGACAAGATAAGTTACTTTTCTACCAAACTGGATACATTTTTAGTGTTTTTATTTAATGTAAAGTATTTATTTAGCTCGAAAAACATACAATGTTTATCGATGCATTTGAAAAATGCAAATGTCAGTATGCTTGCTGTTGCACACAGTAAGTTCGGGAAAACGAGTTTAAACAAAAAAAATTATACAAAATACTGTTAGAAACTCACTCAATATATGTTACCATGACATAGGCGGACACATGTTCGATGGGTTTCTAACAGTATTTTGTATAATTTGTTTGTTTGAACCTATTTTCCCAAACTTACCGAGTTCAATAGCGAGCATGCCGACATTTTTCTTTTTAAAATATGTCGATAAACATTGTATGATTTTCGAAGGGATTACACGTTTCAAAGTGAGTAAAACCACTAAAAACCTTTCCAAATAGGTAGAAGAGTAACTTATTTTGCCTTTGATAACATTTATTTGTTATATATTTGTTTTTGACAAGTTTTCGAATCTATGTGCATGATAAAGACCGAGATGGGAGAGTACTAACCAAATCTCCACTAGAAGTGTGCAGTTCAAATCTGGCACCTTGGGGAAGCATTTTGTCACCCAAACCCCAGGAAACATTAATGGCCGATGCCAACGAGAAATCAGTGACAACGGCTGTTGCAATAACATGCACAAGTGGTCAAGAGGTGGAGGACACTGGAAATCTGGGGAGACTTACTGTCACTTGATCTCCAGGGAACACCACAGGTTACTGCCAATGAACGATCACTGATGACGGCCTGTGAGACAACTAATACGCTACACATTTTGATGAAAAACATGGAAAAAAAAAATGGGCATAAAAGAGCAGAAAAGCAAAACTTTAAATATAATTTCTGTATTTAAAGTAATAGTTGTTTAAATATTTCAACATATAATCTTGTGGGCAAAATCCAGCTTCCCAATAAAAGGCACTCTGGATAGGAACAAAAATAATCTCAGTCATGAAAGATTTCTCCTCCACTGACCGAGGACAGAAAAGGTAAACTGTAGCATCAAAACAGATACTACACTGATCTTGTTTCGAAGGCCAAAAAATATTTGTACTTAATTAAAGAAATTGTTTGTTCTCTAAATTCATAATTCAGTTTTATCTGTATTAAATTGTATATTTGCTTTAAAATTACTTAATTTTACAGAGATAATATTTATATTTTATATTGAATAAAGTTCAGTTTAAGTATTAATCGAACTGTGTTCCTCTTTCTTTTTAAAAATGTTTTATTGCTCTTTTTCAAATGGCCCTCATATAGTACTGACAGTCTGACAAATCTTACCTACATTGCCTGCAGACATCTTTTCAGTTAGCAGGCCTTTTTTTACTCTCAGTGGCCGTGGTATAAGGCAGGAAGTTAGTAATAGAAAAAGGTAGCATGAAAAACAGCGAAAGTCCAGGCCAGATATTAGAATTTTTCGTACACTAAGAAAGTTTTAACCCTTTTTTAGGCTGGTGTTTTTTTATATGTAGCCGTTGTGAAAGAAAAGGTGTTTTTTTTTTATTTGTTTGCTTTGAGGAAACGTATCCAGTTGAAACCTTTTATTTTTTCCGTGAAAATGTGGAAATTATTTCTAGTGAAATGTATTTACGCTAAAATGCTTTTAGCTTTAATGATATGGGTCTTTGAATATGATTCAGCTTTTTTAATTTATCATGTTCGACGAGGATGTTTTGTTTTTCTTTTCGGCAAAAAAAATGTCTGGTGTTAGAATAGTGTTCTAGAGAATTCTCAAGTCATGAGTAAGCGACATTTGAAGATTGTTTTCGCTCATCAGTGTAAAGTGACAGTTTTTTTTAGTTTTTTTTTTTAAATGTTCCTTTGTTTTGTTCGTGACGAGTATGCAGTCAAACTGAATTTTTGAAAAGAAAAAAAAATCTTCGGCAATGTGAAGTGTAGCGATACTGAAAGTTTGTTGTTTTAAATCATAACGAAAATAACAAATAAAGCTGAAGGCTATGTATTCCGGGGTCACCAATATAGAATACAAAACGGAATGGGGTTGCGTGTTCATATCATGTCTGGGTCACCAAATACAGAATAAGAGACAACGAGATGGAGTTTCATTCTATATTAATAAGCAACTTTATTTTTCATCTTCGTTAGTAGCATTAGTAGAAGAGAGATGCGGGTTAGTAGGTTGAAGTGTTCTTGTGTAAAGATAGAATTAATATATTGGTGGCTTGTTGAGGAGAGAACAGCTCAGTCCACACATGTTTATAGCTAGTAGTCGCCGGCACAGATGAAGCTGATTAAAGGAGAAAGAAAGGCAAAGTCTTCAGTGCATTAATGTGTTGTCATGGGTGTGTGTTCTTTAGTATCATAAAGAATGTTCGTTTGGGTACTGCATGTGGATACAAATGGTAGTTTGAAAGGTCGCCATGTTAGCTTGTAGTAGTAGGGTCAGAATGAAAGAGGGTTGAGAGTTTCAGATTTCGCCTTTTATATACTCTGTCACGTGACAGAAAGCTGACTTGTGATTGGATAAGCCAGGAAGAAAATGGATTTCAAATCTCGAGTCGTGAGAAGTAGCTCTTACCTGTGATTGTAACAAGTGTCGGCTGCTACAGATATTGCCCAATATCATACACAGGTTTATGCTTTAAGAACCACGTTGTTTACGACCTACAATGCGCTAAATGCAGTGCATCTTACATCGGAAGCACTACCAGATTGCTTCACCACCGCATTAAAGAGCACTTAAACACTACTGCTTCGTCGTTCTATAAACATATTCGCACTTGCATTAATTCAGAACCAGATTTTCACATCAACATTCTTGCTTCTTCAAGAAACGTAGGTCAACTTCGTATCCTCGAATCTTTAATTATTTCAAAAAATACTCCCACACTAAACAATAGACTGGAATTGAGCTCCGCTTTTTTAATATAAGTTTAAAACATAAGAAAAACAATAATTAAAATAATAATAAAAAAATAAAAAAAAAACCCTTGCTTGAATAGTCATCTCCCTTGATTCACAAACGCAACAAGTATTTCAAACACCAACTGATTTATTTTAACGTTCTCCTAACGTCATTTTTTGTTCTATATTTCGCGGTATCACGTGGCAAACTCTGCGGCTGCTTTTCCAATTTTGAACACTCTTCCGCTGTCTTCTCTTGAAAAAGGACTAATAGGTCTGAAATATATTGAGATTTATAACACCATTGAATACAACAGAAAAAAAAAATGACTGTTGTTTAGAGTTAAAATTTGTGTGAAAAAGAAAAAACAAACAACAAAAAAAAAAGAAATTTATTTCTTTTGTTTTCATTTAATTTTACTCTATATAAAAAAAAAATCTCGCATTGTTCTTGGCTTTTAATTTTACCTTATATATATATATATATATATATATATATATATATATATATATATACGCACTAGCAAACCTGTGTCTTGCCGTTGCCCGGGAAAGTACATGAACACTAAGAACTTCCATACCAAACCTTGAATGATTCAGTACACTCTCATTCATCTGACCGTTTCCCCCGTTGTGTAAAGTGATCTATGGCTGTAACTTAAACAGGATAAATTTCACTTCACTTTATTAGATATTTTTCCTGTTGAATAAAAATGTTGTCTGGTATTTGCAATTTCTAAAAGGAGACTTGTAAGAAGAATTACTGTTCGAAATTGAAATTCGTGAACAATGCTGAAATATTATTATTATTATTAGTATTATTATTAGTATTATTATTATTATTATTAGTAGTAGTAGTAGTAGTAGTAGTAGTAGTAGTAGTAGTAGTAGTATTGAGAAACCTATTTTTAATATGTTAACTGTTCTGTACTTTCAGGTAAAAATGTAATAAATAAAAGATACTGTATAAATTGAATATAACTTGGAAATCATATATAAAAAAAAATAGTACGGTCTGTAAACTGCAGAAGTATGAAAAATCTGGTTATACATTTTTAATTCACATATAAATCGGGAGAGGTATTTCATCCGTTCATGTTTTTTTAAACTTCTACAAATTGTAGTAATTTTTTATTAGTATTTTCAAGTTACATGCAATTTTTACAGCGTCTTTTGTTTCTTGAATTGTAAAGTGAAAGCAGAAAATAGTTAAAAAAAAAAAAGTCTCCCCTTTCCATGTTAAGAATGGCTTTCTAAATAATCACGTTGTTTCCGCACGGATTCTAAACTGCAGAAGCACTGTTTATGTGTGTATTTTAATAGATAAATGGGAGCAATTGTTTCTCACAAAATTAAATTTGGTACTTGTACACCCTGCTGAAATAATAATTTTATTATTTTGAAATTCATTCTTAACATGGTAGCTTTTCTGTACTTTCACCTAACAACATACTAAGTAAAAGATACTGTTAAATCTAAAGAAATAGCAGGGTACTGTAAAAGGACCAAAATATGTCTATAACATGTCTATAACATGGCTATTACTCTTTAACTGTGTCGCTACATATACACCTTGGACCTACACATTGTCTGAGAGTTCGTTGCAAAGGAACAAAGCCCCCACCCACCCCCCAAAAAGAGCAAGAAATAAAAATCCGACTTTGCATTTTTATTCATAGTTCTTCCAACAATAACGCATTTCTTTATCGTTCAAAAGTCTTTTCACACACACAGACGTTTTACAACGTCCTGCCATATAACATGTGCTTTTTAAAAGTCTCTCTCCCCACCATAACCAAAGATTTCTCGTCCTCATATTCACATATCCATCTTCCTTGACACACACTTTGCTTCTCTGCCTTTTTTCTTATTATTTTTCTTTTCTTCTACTTCCCGTGATGTCAACATGTGCAAACTTGCCAATTTGCATACGTGCTTTAATGGCTGCTGCTAATATTTTCGCTAGTCAGCTATCCTTCTGCTGCTGCTGATTTGCTCACGTGCCCATATGTGCTATGTTAGCAATAGAGCACACCGCTTTGTTACGTGTTCATTTACAGAAAAATGGGGTAGGATATAAAGAAAATATACTGTAAAAATGAAATCTAACTTAAAAATCGCATTCTAAAATTAGCACGGTCTGGAAACCATAGAACTACCAAAGTATGGGGTACTTTTGCCGTACTGAAATGAAAACATCATTTAGAAAACATTATTAATATGATAGATATATGTAATGTCACCTAAAATTGTAAAAAAACAAAAGATACAGTAAAAAGTGCACATAATTTGAACATCCTATCCCCAAAATACTTTGGTACGTATACTTCAGGAGTAACAAAAAACGGAATATATATAAAGCTGAATGTGTGTGTGTGTGTGTGTGTGTGTGTGTGTGTGTGTGTGTGTGTGTGTGTGTGTGTGTGTGTGTGTGTGCGTGTGTCTGGTCACGAATAGGCTCCTATGAAAGTATGAAGGGTTGTAAAGAGATAGCTTCGAATTTGGGGGTATCAAAACCAAAGCAAAATATAATGAAAGTAAAAATAAAATAGATAAACCCCATAATTTATTATACCATACCTGTTCACACTGAAACACTTATCACAATATTCTGTGGATTTATATTAAAAAAACCTTGTTAAACTTTGTGACATATTTTCATTCTATGGAGGTCAGGCGCGAACGAACACCCCATAATTTTATTATACCATATTTCTTCAAACTGAAACATAATTATCAAAGTATACTTACGCAGATAGATATGAAAAGTCTATATTAAAGTTTGTGCCTATTTCCATTCCAAACGCAGACCCCACAATTTTATTATACCATCCCTATTTAAGTTAAAACATACTTATCAAAGTATTATTATGTACATCTATATCAAAAACACTTGTAAACATTTTTTTTTAATTTTTTAATTTTTTATTTCCATACTTTGTGGACCAGGCGTGAACGCAGACCCCACAATTTTAATGAACC
>NC_136524.1:30446532-30526532 GCF_053919585.1 Euprymna scolopes | reverse complement strand
TGAGTCCGTTCCAACCAGGACTGATCTTGGAGTAACAGTATCTACCACTTTGGCTGGGCTCGTTTTGGGTGTTTTCACCCAAACTGTCTGTCCTTGGGTAACAGGGGTTTGTTCTCTAGTTCTATAACGTTTATCAAAATACAACTTTTGTTTCATTTTGACCCGAGCGTCTGCTTCTTTGAATTTTTCGACACTTTGTTGATAATTTTCATTTTGGTGAGGAAGTGCTGGAATGCGAGTCCTGAGTTTCCTATTCATCAACAATTCTGCAAGGCTTTGGTCATGCTGTAGTGGAGTAGTACGGTAATTAAGTAAAGCAATGTAAGGATCCTTTGACTTTTTAAAAAGATTTTTGACTGTCTGAACAGCACATTCTGCTTCGCCATTGCCTTGAGGATGGTGTGGACTGCTGGTAAGGTGAATAAAACCATAGATTTTAGCAAACTCCAGGAAATCTTTAGATATAAATTAAGGGCCATTGTCACTTATTATCATTTCAGGTATACCATACTTAGCAAATATTGATTTGCAGTGGTTTACGATACAACTTGCATTGGTATTTTCAAGATGTGATATTTCTATCCATCTTGAATAATAGTCTATAACTATGAGGTATTTGTGGCCATTCAATTCAAATAAATCCATCGCAACTTTTTGCCAATGGTAGTCTGGCAACTTGGTTGGTTGTAGGGGTTCTGGCAGATATCTTCTTTCTCTTTCACAAATACTACATTTTTCTATTTTCTCCCCTATTTGCTTTGAAAGTTCTGGCCACCAAACATTACTCCGTGCCAATGCTCTACATTTCACTATACCTTGGTGTCCCTCATGAAGACGATCCAAGATGCCTTTTTGAAGATCCGCAGGGATGATTAGTCGGTTCTGAATCAGTAAAAGTCCTTGGCAGACTGTAAGGTCCTGCCTTATAAACCAGTAGGGTCTTAGCTGAGGGTCTCGTGTAGCGGTTTCAGGCCAATGGTCCATTTTATAATAGTTCATGACTTGACTGCAGATTTTGTCAGAGTGTTGTTTCACCCTTATTTCTTCCAATCTCCTGTCGGTAACAGAGATGTTTTGTATAATTGAACAGATGAACATGTCTGTCTCTGTCTCCTGCTCAAATTCATGTTTGGTTGGTAGGCTGTTTGGAGCTCTAGATAGAGTGTCTGCTGTAATGAGATTTTTCCCAGCGGTATGCATAATTTCATAGGTGAATCTCATTAAGCACATACGGAAACGTTGTATTCTTGGGGTTAGTTCATCAAGCCGTTTTGTTTTTAATAATGCCAATAATGGCTTGTGATCCGTTTCAATTATGCAGCCCAATCAAAAAGTCGCCAAATTTTTCGCAACACCAAGTGACTGCAAGGGCTTCTTTCTCAACCTGAGCATATCTCTGTTCCGTTTCAGTAAGTGCTCTCGATGCATAAAATACAGGTCTCCAGTCATTCCCTTGTTTCTGGAGCAATACTCCTCCCAAGCCATAGGAAGATGCATCAGCCGAAATTTTTGTTGGCTTATCAGCACTATAATGGAGCAGTACCGGTGCAGAACTCAGATTTTTCTTTAGTGTTTTAAATGCAGTTTCCTGAGGCTCATCCCAAATCCATGCATTGTCTTTCCTCAGGAGATCTCTGAGTGGTTTTGTGGTCTCTGCTAAATTTTCAGCAAATTTACCAACATGATTTGCCATCCCTAGCAGTCGTCGCAGTTCAGACACGTTTTGTGGTCTGGTCATGTTCATGATTGCGTTAATCTTCTCTATTTGGATACTTTCTTCGGAAATGAGTTGCCCAATAAATTTTATTTTGCTAACAGAGAATACACATTTATCATTTAATGTTATTCCTGCTGCCTCCATTCTCTCTAGCACTATTATTAAACGCCGGTCATGTTCCTGTTTGCTTCTCCCACTGACAAGAACATCATCTATGTCACAGATAACTCCTGGTATTCCTGACAAAATGTGTGTCATTTCGCGGTGAAAAATTTCAGGGCCTGAACTTATTCCGAACGGTAGGCGCTTATAGCAATATCTTCCAAATGGCGTAATGAAAGTGGTAAGCTTCTGAGAATCTTCACGCAACATAATTTGATGGAATCCGCTGTTGCAGTCCAGTTTACTAAATATCTTGGCTCCATCAAGTTGAGCTAATAACTGGTCCGAAGAAGGCAGTGGGAAATGTTCACGCTTCACACTTTCATTAAGTTTAGTGAAGTCAACACAAAGTCTGATTTTACCATCCTTCTTTGGAACTGCTACAATAGGAGCACACCAATCAGTAGGCATTTCGATTGGGCGGATGATATCTTCACTTTCTAATCTTTTCAGCTCATCCTGGACTTTTTGTTTCATAGGAATGGCTAGTCGTCTGGGAGTTGTAATTGAAAAAGGTTGAGCATTCTTATCCAAATGTATTTTATAAACATGCTTCAGTTTTCCTAGTCCCGTAAATACTTTTGAAAATGGATGAATCAAAAAAATTAAGGCTTAAAAAAAACACCGAAATGGTCCACTCCACAAATATAATCCGAACCAACATGCTAATCGTAATACTTCTAACCCACCCCGTCGCACTAGGAGAAAGAAAAATATTTGGTTTAATCCTCCATTTAGCATAAATGTTAAAACTAATATACCTAAAGAATTCTTCAATATTGTAGAAAACTCTTTCAAATACCCACACAGATATAGTTCAATTTTTAATAAAAACTCAATAAGAATTTCTTATTCTACTATGCCTAATTTAGCACAAAGAATCTTAGCATCTAATAACAAAAAAATTAAATCAGCCCAAAAAATCCCTTTCCCAATCCAACCAAAAAGAAACTGCAACTGTATTAACAAACATCTTTGCCCACTCAATAATGATTGCATCCATAAAGATGTAATATATTCATGCACAATTACAGAGCTCCCACGCAATTCTCCCATAATAGACAATAACATTTTGCCACCAAATTATCCTTCCTCCGACCCTCCCTCTGATATAATTATTAATCCAACAAACGATTCAACCAGCCCCTCTATTTTCAATCATACAACCAGCTATAATAATAATAATAATATTTTTCATAGCAGCCATCCTAACACTGATAACACTAATTATCCCCTCCAAACCAATCCTGCTACAATTACTGTCCTACCCTCTGTTCATCAAAATGAACAAAATTTAAATTCTCTTCCCAGTATAAATCAACAAATTAATATTAATTCTCGACCCCGATCTATTAATAAAACATATACATATATAGGTGCTACTTCAACTTTAATAAAGAAAAGAATTTCAAACCACACTTCTTCTTTCAATAACCAAAATTCAAATAATAACCAGGGAACTTCTCTAACTACACTGGTTAAAAAGCTTAACTCTACCAATACCCACTTTTCAATTAAATGGACCATCCTAAAAAAAGTTAAGTCTTATACTCCAGGATCTAAGTCTTGTCACATCTGAAGCTATAACTATTATAACCTCCCCTCAAAGTAGTAATGTAATAAACTCTAAAAACGAACTGATCTCTTATTGCAAACATATGTCCAAGTTTAAATATGGTAAATTTGAAATCACATAGCTATTAATTTAACCCTTCAAATATATATCTTTTCCCATAATTTTTTTTAAAATCTTTTTTTCTTACCTTCTAAGCTTTTTATATTTGTAATTTTATTTGTTTTTCTTTATTTCTTTGGCCGGTTTTCCATCTGCTGTCTCCGTTTTATGGTATAAGTATACCGATTAATTAAATATATACATCAACCTACTCATTTTTATTCTATGTATTTGTTTACTCATATTTAACTATATGCATTTACATACACATTTATTTGCCTTATTCCGGAGTTTGCAGATACCGGCCTCTCCTCTTATTTTGTATGTATGTATGTTTTTTGTTTAACTTGTATATGTTTTTGGATATGTGTATATGTTTATGCATGCGTGTGTGTTTGTATATATATGTATACATATGTGTGTGTGTTATTGTATATATATTCATATATGTGTATATATATTTATATGCGTGTTTGTATGTATATACATGTATGTGTGCATTTGTGTGTCTGTATGTATGTATGTATGTATATGTGTATGTGACTGTATATATATAATTCTCTACTTATTTATTTATTTATTTTTATTTTATTTTTTATTTTATTTTATTTTATTATTATTATTTTTTATTTTTTATTTATTTTTGTTTTTTTTATATATATATATGTATGTGTGTGTTTGTGTATATATATGTATATATATATATATATATATATATATATATATGTATATATGTATGTATATTTATAACAGACGCCCGATTTCTTGAACTTGGCCATTTGTTTGTTCTTCTGATCAGTTTTCTTAATTTAATTCTGAGATTTTCACGTGCATATCTAAGCTGACCTAATTATTAACGCTAACTTTCGCGCTTTTTGTCTGGGTCAGTTTGACCTTGCTTTTCAAATTTAAATTGTCACCGTTTTTCGGTTTTTTTAAGCATTAATTTTTTTGATTCATCCAGCCTTGACAGACGTGTTTCAAATATTATCTCTAGTACTTTTCTTTTAATGATTTGGAATTCATTCCATTTGCGCTTTTATCCAAGGAACTTTGCCTTTTTAATGATTTTGGACCATTTGGAATTTACCCAGTGGATTGAAATTTTAAATTCGACCGTTTTGGATTTTACCATTTTTGGATCTTTACCCTTCACCAGACTATCCATTCATGTGAAATCTTTTTATTATTTTTCTTTTGCCTCCTGTTCCCCTTACCTCACCCTTTTTTAACCAAGTAAGATCTTTGACTTACTTGTAGTTTCATTAAATACTTTTATATGCAAAATCCGATCCTGCATTTTGCTAATTCCTGCTCTCTGATGAGAAGGAGAGTATTTCTTCGAAACTCCGCGGATTAAGGACTATCCACTTATCTTGTGCTTCCTTTTTTAAAATTAAATATGTTTTTAACTCTTTTTCAAGATGTCTTTTAACATATTTTATTAATCATTTGTTCATATATATATATATATATATATATATATATATATATATACATGCGGTTTAAAAAAAAGTAAGATTGTTATTTTTGTATCCACAACCTAAATAAACACACTTTAGATACAAGATATAACCCTAGTTAACATATTATACCTATTTACTATGCCTCCCCACAGGACAGAGTTAGACACCAGGGTCGTCTTTTAACGTGGTGAAAATGACATATTATTTGTTAAAAAATACAAGTTTAAAAAGATTTCTCGCTTGTTTGCTTATAGAAAAAAAAATGTAAACATATTTTTTATTCTATGAAGTTTAGTTTTCAAAAATAAATAGCATTTAAAACTACTTAAAAGTAGGTGGAAAAGTAACTTTTATTTTTATGGTCAGATTTATTGTATATTTGATTTTTACCCTTAGTCGCGTTACCCTCCCACCCATTTAATATTCGCATTAGAGAACATGTAATACTTTACAGAAAGAATGGATTCGATCTGTCTAGACAGTTTCCGGTTTCAGAGGTTGAGACCTATACACATGCAAATTAAGTCTGAAATCGTCTTTTCTAACTCAACCAACAATGGAAGGCTTTTCCATTTTCCTAATTCTCGAATCCACTCAACTGAAGATCAACTTTGCCTTCTTTGGACTACTACACTAACTGTAAGAATAATTTCTATGAATTTGAACTGCGTTGAAATTTTTTCCAACCGGATATTACCCCACTGGATTTTCAAATTCTGACTATTGGATCTTTCTTAAGAATTCTTTTTTTTTTTTTTTCGCCTTTCGGATTACCTTTGAAAGAGTCTTCATGCAAGCTGCAATTTTTTTCCACATTGTCTACATTTTTTTCACACGTTTTTAAAGTACATTTTTGCAATTTATGAATATCATAATTTGAAGTTTCATTTGATGCTTTAACCAGCAAATTCTAGCTTTGCTACAAATATAATTTGCTGATTTCTTTCTGTTCTCTGATGAGAAGAATAGCAAGAATAAGGATTTTGTAATTTGTTTTTTGGAGTATTTAGTCAACAATAAATTTTTCATTGTAAAATTTAACTTAGTTTCAATTTCTTTTCTCTTATAATAAGCTTTTCGCTATATTGTGTTTTCATTCAGCTTTTTTTATTATTTAGTTTGGAGTAAAATATTAATATATAAATACTGGTATTTATATTAGATTGAAGTTACACTGATTGACATGGACGTATCCTCAACTTGTATGACATCTGCCCAAGACTGAAATCTGACCTTTAGGAACTGACAGTCAGGCATGATGTGGTGTAATATGATTCTGGTGTAGTATTCGCCAACCCTGTAGTATGTTCGAACATGTTTTTCCTCACATATACACACCCACACGTACGCACGCACATACGCACACACACACACACATATACACATCCTCATACACACACACATGTACGCACGCACATATGCACAGACACGTACATATATTCACGTTCACGTATATACACTCACATTCATGTGCATACACACACACGCTAACGTACACACATGTACACACACATACGCGCACATGTACGCACACATGGGAAACGTCACTTCCCCTGAAAGGAATTCTAGACATGCGCAGTCAGAACACTCACCCCGATATAAAAGTCAACAACACCATTCAACTTCCTCTTCCTGCCCTTTTTACCTTCGTTTGTCAACCAGGCAAGTTCGCGTCCACAGCTCTTGGCTTGAAGACATTTCCACGTGGACAAGTACCACCATGAACGCGCAGCTTTGCTGAGGCCAGCACTCTCTATCTCTCTCTCTCTCTTCCCCTTTCTACATGCGGGACTGCCATTTCTCATCCTCTACTTCATTACTTTCTTTTCCACGCGTGTAGTTGCCAATGACTGAATGAACACTTGTTCCACCTTAAACCTTTTATTTTCGACAGAAAAAAAACGACATGTTTATTTTATCCAGCAATTGAGTTTTGTTTCCTTCTTTCCATTCGTTTCATTATTTTCTTTTGTAGCGAGTTAGGATATTTATATCCTGGTCTGCAACAAACGATGGTGACACCGTTATTTTAAAATGAAATGAATGTTTTTGAACGAAACACGCGGTGTAAACTAAACTCTCCCACACAAATCCATGGCACGCATGAAAGATAATTTTTCTCTAAAAAAAACAAAAAAACAAACAAACTTGTCAACCACGAGGAGGAACATTTTCAAACCGCTCACAAGAAACTGAAATATAAGAATTTCAACAAAAAAAAACAAACAAAAAAAAACAAAAAACAAAATGGAACTTCAACAGAGGGACTCCTACAACGAAACCATGGCATTAAACATTCGGCAACCTGACCAAAACCGAAACGAGGAATTAGCAGAATTAAAGTCTGCGGTTGAAAAGGTTTCAAAGCAGCTAGCCGACATACTTCAAACGCGTCATGGTACAAAAAGCTGACAACACCACATGGCGCCTGTGTGGAGATTTTAGACGCTTAAACGCAAAAACAGTTCCGGATAGATATCCTATCCTCCATATCCATGACTTCGCCAATGGACTTCAAGGCACCACAATTTTCTCCAAGCTGGACCTCGTAAAGGCATATTTTCAAATTCCAGTCACAGAACAAGACATTCATAAAACTGCACTGACCACACCATTTGGCCTTTACGAGTTCTTAAGGATGCCTTTGGGGCTGAGAAACGCCTGTCAAACTTTCCAGCATTTGATTGACGAGGTTTTCAGAGGTCTGCTGTTCATATTCGCATATGTGTACGACGTTTTAATCGCCAGCAGAAACCTCAAAGAACATCAGTTAGACCTGGAACAAACTTTTCGGTCCTAAACTAAACACCGATAAATGTGTTTTTGGCCACGAGGAAGTTCAATTTCTCGGTTATTTAATCAACAAGGATGGAATCTCCCCCTCGCCTGAAAAAGTAAGTGCCATTTCAAATTTCCCTCTACCGACATCTGTCAGACAAGTACGCCGTTTTGTAGGCATAATTAACTATTAACAACGCTTTTTGCCTAACTGTTCCACGTTACTCGCACCTTTAACGAACTTGTTAAAAAAACGATTCAAAAACCAACAGTTAGTTTTGGAAGGACCTGCACTACAGACCTTCGAACAATCGAAAACTGCTTTGGCAAACTTCACCAAACTTACATATATCCAAGATAGCGATACAACAGAACTTACACTTATGACAGACGCATCGGAAATAGCAGTAGGAGCTGTCATTCACCAAATTTCTGACAACAAAATGACCCCTATTTCATTCTTCTCTGCCAAGTTAAACAAAGCGCAGACTAAATATAGCACTTTCTCGAGAGAGTTACTTGCAATTTACCTTGCAATTCAGTACTTTAAACATCTCCTCAAAGGCAGAAAATTTTTCATTTATACGGATCATAAACCCCTAACATTTGCTCTACACACACATGTCGACAAATACGGTCCACGAGAAATTCAATATCTTGACTATATAGCTCAATATTCTACCGATAGATAAAGGACAAGAAAATGTAGCTGACGCTTTATCTCATGCAACAATTGCTTCTTTAAATTCCACTCCACTAAGTATGGAATTAATAGCACAAGAGCAATTAGCTGATACCACGCTCCCAGCTATAATGGACAAAACTTCACTGAAGCTAAAAGAAACGCTGATACCGTTCGGAACAACATTCTATTGCGATGTTTCACAAAAACACCCTCGCCCTTATATTTCACCCAGCCTCAGACAACAAGTTTTCCAGCACTTCCACAATTTGTCCCACCCAGGAAAACGTGCCACCATGAAATTAATAGCGGAATGTTTTGTTTGGCCAAATATGAATACGGACATCCATAGTTGAACTAAAACTTGCATTCCTTGCCAAAAAAACAAAGTTCACAGGCACACAAAATCACCTTCAGGAACTTTCAGTGTACCAGATGCTAGGTTTACTCATGTGCATATCGACTTGGTTGGACGCTTGCCCACTTCAAAAGGACAAACCCACATTCTTACTATAGTCGATAGATTCAGCAGATGGCCGACAGCAATATCAGTGAAAGACATATCAGCCGCAACAATAGCCAGAGCGATTTTACAAGATTGGATGGCGATTTTCGGAGTGCCCTCCGTAATCACAACGGACAGGGGCTCACAGTTTCAATCAACTCTTTTTGCTGAATTCAACCATTTGTTCGGAACAAAGCACATTAAGACTACAGCCTACCATCCTTGCGCAAACGGTATGGTGGAACGATTTCATAGACAATTAAAAGCATCTTTGGCTATGAACGAAAACAAATCAGACTGGTCAAACAATTTGCCACTCATTCTCCTAGCAATTCGCAACACTGTGAAGGAAGATTTGCAGAGCACACTTGCAGAATTAGTTTTCAGATCAGCACTGATTTTACCAGGACAATTCTGCGAAAACAATACAAACATTTCCCCAACGACAACTTTTGTGACGGATTTAAAACATAAAATGTCACGATTAAAATTCACTCCAACCAAAAAGTCATGCACGAACATTTTCGTTCCAAGCGATATTCACACCTGTAAATACGTTTTTATCAGGAATGACGCAGTCAAAAAACCACTCTGTCCAAATTATTCCGGAACTTATCTAGTTCTCGACAGAAGTGAAAAGTATTTTACCATATTAAAAGAGATAAAAAAAGACACTATTGCAATAGATAGACTTTAACCTGCATTCATAGATGAACAATTACACATTCTCCTAGCCCAATACAAGAACATACACACTCACAAACTGACAAAGAAATTACAAAAAACAACACACCACAATTAACAACAAAAACAGGTCGAAAAGTTCATTGGCCAAAACATTTCAAACAATACATAACTTATTAAAAATATATATATATATATATATATATATATATATATATATCATCATCATCGGCGGTCACTCGTGTCCGAGTAAGACTGTCCTCCGTTGTGGCTTCTGTGGGTCCTCAGGTGAGCATAGAGCCCAATCCTAGACCCAATTTGTCTTGTGCAATTTGGGCAGATAAAGGTAGTGGTGGTGGGGTGGGGTTGGGTGTGTCTGGTTAATAATCTGTCCTTTCTGTGCTTGCGCCTATCCTCAGCAGCTTTATTTAGGTCACTACTATAAAGCGCAGCACCTTTGTGGACAGCGCTCCTCCATGCCAACCTGCTCCCAGCCACGTCCTCCCATGTCTTAAGGTCCATGTGAAACCGCTTTAGATTTGCTTTGATGTTGTCCTTATACCTCATCTTTTGGCCACCCTGGGCACGCTTTCCCTCAACAAGCTGAGAGTAGAAAATCTGTTTTGGGAGGCGGAGATCCGGCATTCGGACAACATGACCAGTCCATCTGAGCTGGCGTTGAGCAACAGTAGCGGTGATAGTGGGAATGTCAGCCTCACTCAGGACGCTGGTGTTGGTGCGTCGGTCCTTCCAACTAATTCTGAGGATTTTTCGGAGGCATCTTTGGTGGTACGTCTCCAGGGTTTTTACGTGCCTCCTGTATGTGGTCCAGGTCTCCGATCCATAGAGAAGAGTGGGCAGCAAGACAGCTTTATATACCATGATTTTGGTCTTTGCCAGAAGGTCACGGTTCTCAAATACTCTCTTCCTTAGCCTTGAGAAAGCCCCACTGGCACAGCTGAGACGGTGTTGTATTTCATCATCTATGTTGGCTTTTGATGATAGGATGCTGCCTAGGTATGGGAAGTGGTCCACATTTTCCAGTCTAGCGTTGTCAATGGAGATGTTTGGGGGTGAGACTGGAGTACTGTTTGGTGGTGATTGATGGAGGATTTGGGTTTTTTTTATATTAATTGTTAGTCCTAGCTGTTTGTACGCCCTCGTGAAGGCAACCAGTGTCCATTATGGAGCTACAGTATGCAGACGATAACGCCCTTGTAGCCCTCTCAGAATATATATATATACATAAAAAAAACAAAACAAAAACGAAATACGTTTCTCTTGTATATATATATGTATTTTTTTTCTCCTTAGGAGGGGGAGTCTTGTTCGAACATGTTTTTCCTCACATATCCGCACCCACATGTACGCACACACATACGCACACACATGCATGCATATACACATCCTCATACAGACACACATGTACGCACGCACCTATGCACAGACACGTACATATATTCATGTTCACGTATATACACTCATATTCATGTGCATACACACACATGCTAACATACACACATATACACACACATACGCGCACATGTACGCACACATGTACGCACACATGGGAAATGTCACTTCCCCTGAAAGGAATTCTGGACATGCGCAGTCAGAACATTCACCCCGCTATAAAAGTCAACAACACCATTCAACTTCCTCTTTCTGCCCTTTTTGCCTTCATTTGTCAACCAGGCAAGTTTGCGTCCACAGCTCTTGGCTTGAAGTCATTTCCACGTGGACGAGTACCACCATGAACGCGCGGCTTTGCTGAGGCCAACACACTCTCTCTCTCTCTCTTTCCCTTTCTACATGAGGGATTGCCATTTCTTGTCCTCTACTTCATTCCTTTCTTTTCCACGCGTGTAGTCGTCAACGACTTAATTAAACCCTTTATTTTCGACAGAAAATAAACGACATGTTTATTTTATCCAGCAATTGAGTTTTTGTTTCCTTCTTTCCATTCGTTTCATTATTTTCTTTTGTAGCGAGTTAGGATTTTTATATCCTGGCCCGCAACAAATATTGTAAAAAGAAGACTAGATAAAAAAAAAGGGTGCTTATTCAGATTGGGACTTATAACGATGAATAAAAATTAAGAAAAACTTTTATTGTGTACCTACTTGTCATGGAATTGAGATGGTATATTTCAAAAATCATAAAAATTGATCAAGTAGTTTTAAAAATTTTTTTTTATTTTTGGAAAAACAAATTTTCCGGGGTTTTTTTTTACGGTAAAGTGAAAGACGAAGTTCATTTTAATACTTATATAAAGTGACCCTTCTATAATAATGTTCTCATTATTTGTAAATTTTATGTTCTGAAAAATTAAAAAATTTTTTTAAATTTTTAAAATTTAAATAAAAAAAAAAATTAGAAAAAAAAAATTCACATTATGTTAATAAATTATTGTTTAGTTTTAAATCGTACATTTCGTTTGTCTTTCTGACATTATCAAAAAAAAAAATTTGAAATGAAACTCGGTTGTCTGCCCTTGATTTTATCATCACCGGTACTTCCTTCCCCCCCCCCTTATGGGAACAGAGTAAAATTTGATTTTCTGGAATAAAAAAAAAACTACTTGATCAAATTACATGATTTTTGGAATATTTCATCTTCATTCTGTGATTGGTACGTACATCATACAGAGTTTTCTGTATTTTATTTAATTGTAATTGTTGCCATAAGTGCCAATCTAAATAAGTACCAAAAAAAGAAATGCCAACTAAGCTTCACCTCCTGTCCCGCAATGTCGCATCTTTGTGCCTGTTTTACAAATTTTTTAATGGAATGTGTTCTAATGAACTCATTGCCCTTGTATCCCCTCAACATACATATCCCCGCAAAAATCTGCTTCATTGTTGAGGTCTCTAAATGGCAAAAAGCTTTCTATTCTAATAGTTTCTTCCCTCGAACAGCAAGACTTTGGAATTCCCTTCCTGTTACCTACTTCCCTAACTGTACTGATATGCAGAAGTTTAAATGTAACATAAACCAACATCTTGTTAATGTTTCTTAGTCATGGTCCTAATTAGTAGCGCCTTACGTCCAAGTGTCGATATGCTTTGTTAGGGGTGAATGGGAGTAAAAATATATAAATAAATAAATAAAAATTTTAAAAAAAAAAATGTATGAAATCGTGAAATCCCCATCCAAAAGTTTAGCCTAAAAGTTCTTTCAAGGGGAGATAAGCAATCATTTCACAGATATAGAAAAGATAAAAGAAAGAAAATATGAAATCAGTTTCTTTTGAAAGTGCCAGGCAAGCATTGCTTGCAAACACAAGTGAATGACATTTCGAAACTGACCGATATATAATTAAACGTGAGAATACGATCAGGATTCGGTTCTGGGGTTCGGGAAGGAGTGAGTTGAGTCACTCGCTCGACAACAGCACGTTTCTGCCCTCTTCTTTTCCAATCGACAACACCTGGCCTCTCGCCACCAATGTCACACCGCACAATCCGAACGCTAGCGACACGAAATACTTTTCAAGAGATGTTCACGACTCTTTTCTTTTTGTGATCCTTGCAGGGAATTTTTCCCGGTTTTTATATCCTCCTATCAAAAAAAAAAAAAAAAAGGAAGAGACAAAAAAAAAAAGAAGCTTCTCCCATCATGCACTGCCTTCCCAAGATGCCCTTCGGGTATATAAATCAGCTAGCCATCCTTTCCTTCTTCTTTCCCAAAGAGCGATGCAGATACGCCCGGTACGTCGTATATTACTTATTTTTCTTCTTTTTGTTTCTAACCATAACCTAACCTTAAACGGTATCTTTTTTTTCCCCCTTTCGCATGTACCACACATTAAAGGCATCGCTCAGAAAGAATACAATATCAGTTATTTTTTTCTTCTGGATTTGTGGATCTATCTTTTTTTCTTTCAATACATCTGTCTATCTGTCAATCTATTGACTTTGTTCATCATTCAATTCAATTTATTTGTCAAAAAATAAAATAGAGAAGGCATTTAGTTGTCTCCCACTGCAAAAACTGTGACACCAAGGTTAGAAAGTAGGATTGAAAAGTCAGAACCTCTGAAGAAAGGCACTCTGACCTGCAAAAACTATCTGGGCATTTAGCAATAAATTAACCCCTTTTCAAAAAGAGAAGGTAAAGCTTGGGAGAGTGGACATCCTAGAACTGCACAGAATCAGCATTACTCCACAGTCAACAGGAACCAGGTCACTACAGGATTGCTCTAATCCATTGGTTTTGAGGGGCGAGGATAAAAATCCCTTACTCTGTCAGGAAAAGGGTTGTAAAAATTTACTCAGAAAAGGATACAGTAGTCCAACACTTGTCCAAATCTACCTTCAATTTCTGTGTTGTTGGCGCATTTATTGCTTTACTTGGAAGTCTATTCCAACGTTTAGGATTCTGGCTGAGAAAGCAGCTCTCCTTTAGTCCAATTGAAATCGACGGCGAAAAAGTTTCATGTAGCATCTCCTGTGGCGAAAGTAATGAAAAACATGACTTACACAAGTGACAACACCTCTGTCTATCCTTTCCGGTGACGGAATCAAGAAAGGAAAGAGAAAAGAAAAACTTTTGTTTATAGACGGTTTATTAATATACATATGGTATTAATTTGCATATGAGGATAATCACTGCTGTGGAAAAGAATGAAGGGAAAAGCATAGGGCAGTCTTCTTTTATGGACAGCTTAGAGAGAGAGAGAGAGAGAGAGAGGGGGGAGAGAGAGAGAGAGAGACAGACAGACAGACAGAGACAGGGACAGAGAGACAGATATATATATATATATATAGAGAGAGAGAGAGAGAGAGAGAGAGTGAGACTGGTCGATGATGTTGAAATCAAGAGTTGGCAAGAACGAGTTTGGCAAACATTTATTCTTTTTAACTCTTAGTTCCATTCACAATGGACAGCTGAGAGAGAGAGAGAGAGAGAGAGAGAGAGAGAGAGAGAGAGAGGACGGTTAGTGAAGATTACAGCTGAAGTTGAGAATTGGCAAGAAGAAGTTTGGATGAATATTTATTACTATTAACTCTTTTCTTTTTTTTTTTTTAATCAATTTTCACCTCAAACAAGGCACAGTACCACTTTGAAGTAGGGGTCTACTATCGGGGACATAGGTTGCTGGGGTATTATGAAGGGAGTTGAGCAGCAAGTTGTCTGTTTGCATTACACTTGAACTTCTGCATGTCAGTACAGTTGGGAAAGCAGAATCCCGAAAGGGAGTTCCAAAGTCTAGCAGTTCTGGGGAAGAAACTATTAGAGTAGAAAGCTTTCTTACATCTAGGAATCTCTACTGTGTAGGGGTGGGATTTTGCTGCTTGTTAGGTCGGTTGGGGCTATTTACGTCGAGGGGGTACAAGTGCTTGTAGTTCGTCAGAGCATTCACTATTAAAATACTTGCAGAACAGGCAGAAGGATGCAACATCTTGTCGATGGGTTAGAGGCTGAAGCTTAGATGACAGTTCAGGGTCTATCAGGTTGACGACTCTCTTTTGAACCCTGTCCAGAAGTGAGAGACCAGTAGCAGATGCACCAGCCCAAATGTGACAACAATATTCCATACGTGGATGAGGTCCTGAGGTAGATCATAAAGCTTATTGAGGAGATTGTAGGCCAAAATTAGATCACCGCATAATCATCAGAACTCAAGGGAGAAAAGGTTAAGTTGTTTGAGTCGGGTTTTCATAGGGCAGATCCGATAGATCCTGCACCATTTCAGTAGCCAGTCTTTGAACGCTCTTCAGATTCTGGATATCACACATTAGATATGGGATAGAGGCCTGGATACCATACTCTAACAGTGGTCTGACGAGGGAGACATAAAGAGGGGGAAATATTTCAGATGTAAGCTTGTAAGAAAGAAACTTTTAATGAGAAATAGGTTACTCCTTGTTTTGTTAGCAGGCTGACATGCAAATGTTTAGATGGCTTGAAGGACGAGTCAACCAAAAGGCCAAAATCTTTTGTATCGTTCACTTCCTTAAGGAGGCTAACGGTTGCCATTTAGACTAAAGCATTGTTTCTTCATAAAATAATTGAGCTCTTTAGGTAGTTAGTAATGAAATATTATAATCTTCCTTACTTTTATGGCAAGTGTGTTTGTGGATGGCTAGGATGGCTAGGATGGATAGGATGGCTAGGATGTCCTGCCATATAAATTCTTCTGTTTACGTGATTAGTGGCGACTTAGTTGGTTACTACAGAGGTATATAAATTATACCGATACTTAGAAAAAAGGAAACTGATGGTATCGATGTTGTTCTGAATTTTTGGAAGAGAGAGAGAGAGAGAGAGAGAGAGAGAGAGAGAGAGGGGGGTCACTAAAATGATTAAAAAATAAATGAATAAACATGAAAATAAAATTAAATAAGAATAAAGAAATCTTGAGTCGTGAGCCATGTTTAGTTTCAGAACAGTTTCCGATGGTTAGTTGTTCTAGACAAGTCCTGGAGCTGACTGGTTCTCAGTAGGCAGTTTTTGAGTTGGAAGCCACAGAGCAAAAGATTCTTCCCATGCTGACATTAAGAAAACACATGCAAGGTTGCTGAAGAAAAGGTTTAATTTTTATGGAGCAATTCTGGTTTCTGATTGGTTGGTAGCAGAACATGAATTAATTTTATTCGTCAGTTCCTAGCAGCATCGTTTATAAATAGAATCTGTGAGGGACCATACATTCGGCCTGAGATCAAAGTGTAGCATCTGTTCACAGATGCTGCACTTTGAGACCATTGCCCTTGTGGCAATTGGTTGTTGGTTCATGTAGGGGCAACCCTATATACCATCCCCTCCCCCTCCACTCCTCCTCTCCCTTCACCCCGCATAAAAACCGACCTTGTGTCATATCTTGCTTACGTGGGGAAGCAAATAAATACCTACCCCCATTAGTCAAAAATATTGCAACAAGAAGAGAATATAAATTATACCGATCCTTACAGGAAAAGAAACCGACAGTACTAATAGCGTTCTGATTTTTTTTTGCAATAGATATATATAATTTACACCGAACCTTTGGGAATAGCAAAACCGACGGTACTGACGTTGTTCTGATTTTTATAATGCATATAGATAAAAAATATTACATTCTTTTTGGATTTATTTTTAATCAAACACTTTATTGGAGTTGTAGCTATTAATGTTAATGTCAGCACATCGTTTGGATTTGAAACCGATGGTACTGATGGTAATTTTTATTTTTCCATAATATGTCACTAAAGTGGTTTAGAGATAGATAAATAAATGTGGAAATGTGACTTGACTATATCACGTTTGGTTTGAATCAGTGCAGTTACCAAAATACCACGTTTACTCCGTTTTCATTTTGTTTGATTTCGGACATCGACATGAAGGTTAAATAGCATTGTTTTAATAATAATTTGAAAGATTAACCCGTAATCTCGGAAGGGAATAATTAAATCTATGGTCACTAGTTCGTTTGTTATGCAGAAATAGAGCGTTTAAAAGAACAGTAAAGTTATAAGCAAGATATTAGTTTATTCACGCCAGTAATAAGTAAGGATTTCTGTTTTGATTCCCTTACGAGCTATGAGGTGAACGATTTTATTGAGATCTGTTGAATCGATGCGCTGGAAAATGTCTATTGGAGTGTATGGTATGTCTGGAGTCGGTGGTCAATGTCCATGGGATCAAAGGGTCGGATCGCTGCTGAGACGGTAGTTTGTCAATGATTGAAGAGTTGCTTTAGATAGTTTGTGGGAGAGGTGGGTCAGGAGCCTCTCGTGTTGTAATGTAATGGATGGCCGAGGTATTCGTCTGGTTGCCATGGTCGTCGAGAATTCCACACAGAAAGAAGTAGGGATTAATCAAGGACTGGCCAAATTGGAAAAGAATAGAAATATAAGAAAAATCTATATGTGGATGATGTCTGACGTTTTCTAATATCCGGTGGCGTGTGAAAGATCTTAAGATTTTTCTTCTTTTTTTTTTCTCTTCTTCTTTTTTTTTTTTTTTAAATACCGAATAGATGGATAGGGTTGTGGGAGATCATAGTGAAATAATTTCCCAATATTACGTTACAAAAGATGCCAGAATTGTTGAAACCCGTAAAACGAATTAGTTTTGAAGTCTCAATTAAGTCAGGTCGACACTGAGAATTTCAGTGGGGGGCACGGTTATTGTTGACGGAATAGTTTGGCCAGTGGTAAGTAATCTTAAAATCGTGATAATATTAGTGATGACAATAAGGAAGATACTGGAGAAAGAACAGTTAGAAAATACTTATATACCATATATTACGATCATGTAATCCCTACAGCCACCTATCTTGAGTATGTTGCTGTCAAACCTGGAATAGTTATACAGAATAAGTCAGAGACAGTGGCAACTTTGGTTGAAGTGAGTGTACCTAAAAATGGAGGTCTGAACAGAGCTGAAAGTGAGAAACAGACCAAATATCAAGGTCTCACGTATGATATGAAAAGAAACTGGAATCTTAGGGAGATATCTTAGGGAGATATCAATCATACCAGTTATTATAGGTGCCACATGAAGAAGAACCTAAAGTCCTACTTAACTAATATTCCTTGTGAACCAAGTGCAAAAGAGATCCACACAATTCCACCTAAGGGAACAGCGAGGATACTAAAAAGATGGCACATAAGAACCCTGCATTGTTTCAATAAAAAGCGTCAAAATTTTCCTTTTACTCACCTATATATTATCCTTCGATTTTTATTTTCTTATTCTTTTCTTTACATTCACGTATGCTTAACTCTTTTCTCCTTTTATAGCAGGGATGCTAATGAGTGGTCATAGAGTGCCTGAGTTGCAACCATCGATAAAACCCAAGGAACAGCAAGAACCACAAAATATGTCCTTAAACCACGATTAGGGGAAAAGAATAAAATAGCAAATATCAAAATCACAAATATTTTTTTTAATTATTATTATGATTCATGGAGAAGAAAATGCTCAGGTAGTCATTAGAGAACTGAATATAATTCCCCCCCCCCCATTGCATTTTTTTTATTATTGAATTTATTTATTTATTCATTGGTATTTATTTGCCTCTCCACGAGAGCAGAATGTGACACAAGGTCGTTTTTAATGTGGGGGAAAAACCAGCTCTCCAAACTTTACCTTAGTGTAGAAGGGTTTCTCCTACATTAACTAAGAATGAATTAACTTAAGTGTAACATCAGAACAGATACTACACTTAGATACATCAGTATAAACAGAACTAATAGACCAGAACATTTTTGCATGCTGAATGGATTATTAATTCAAGAACATTTTGTCAATTTTATTTTATTGATCTTTTTGTAAACTTTCTTTTTTCAGGGTCAGCGTTCTGGATGCAGGGTTCCTATGTGTCATTTACGAGCAATTGACAAGAAAAGAGAGGGGCATTTGTAATGCTATCTCTAGGACTGAGCGACACTAGATTTCCTTGCTGGTCAGCCTCGGTGAGTCAGATGTGATTACGTTTTGGGTTGATACTTGATCCAAAAATTCCAGATTGCAAAGAAATGATAAACTATTTTCCTTCTTCAACCCTAACCCTAACCCTAACCCTAGCCATTACTCCTTAGTGATCCCTATTTTCCTTTTACTAATACTCACCTATATATTATCCTTCCGATTTTTAAACTCTTATGCTTTTCTTCATATTCACAAATGCCTACCTCTTTCTTCTTTTTTTATTATTTTAATATTTCTATTTTTAAAAGTTTTTTCTTGTACTTTTTTACCCCTTTTAATAAATCTTAATATACGCTTCTTTCATTTCCAATCTAAATGCTTTTAAGCTAGTTTTTATTCATAGTTTTCATTTTGTGCAATTCTGACCTTTCTCCTCTTCTGATGAGAAGCATTTAGCTTCGAAATGCCATGGCCTAAAGAGGTTTTTTCTCTCTTACTCGTTCCTTATTGATCTGATGATATAATAAAGTTATGTGTAACTTTTATTCCTCATCTTTTATTTGATATATTTATTTGCTTTCTCTATATCTTGATAAGTTTGCCTTGTTCAAGATATATTCTTTGATAACTTCATTGTATATATATATATGTATGCTTTTTAATTTGTTGTTGTTTTTCTTTTCAATTATATTTTTTATTTATACCATAGCGAATCTCTCGACGGAGGCTACCTTTCTAGGGCAATTGCTCTTGACATATCAAAGGCCTTTGATAGAGTATGGCATAAAGGTTTACTTCACAAGATCTCCAACTACGGTATAGCCGGAAATGTCTTCTCAATTATTAAATCATTTCTCTCTGATAGGTTCATAAGAGTAGCGGTCGATGGGCAGAAATCAGAAGCTCTCAGTATTAATGCTGGAGTCACTCAGGGGTCCATCCTGGGCCCAACTCTCTTCCTGATCTACATTAATGATCTTCCAAATCACATCCTTACATCATTCATAGACATTTGTGCTGATGACACTACCATCTATGGTAGCACATCTAAGACCATAAACGACCAAGTTCTCTCTGATTCTCTCTCCTCTAATCTTGAGCAAGTGGTACAATGGGGAAAGAAAGAGGTGTCTGGTTACTTTTAATGCATCTAAAACCAAGCTTTTATCTTTACATCATCAATGCTCTGATCCCCATCTGGCATCAATTGAAATGGATGGCTCTCGTCTTGGAGAGGTCTCAAGTTTTGACAAGCTTCTGGGCTTGACCTTTACTCCTGATCTTAAATGGAACACATACATTAAATCCGTTGCCAAGGCCGCTGGAAAAATGGTGGGATCCTTCTATCGATCCAGTAGATACCTCACTGCTGATGCAATTCTCTATCTATATAAGAGCCAGGTACGTCCAAGGATGGAGTACTGTTGCCACATTTGAGCAGGAGCTGCTAGAAAGGACTTATCCTGCCTTGATAGAGTTCAAAATAGACTTTGTAGCCTCGTAGGGGATGCCCTTTTCTCTTCCCTGCAACCTCTTTCTCACAGAAGAGATGTTGTGAGTTTGTCTCTGCTTTATCGTTATTTTCATGGCAAGTGCTCGACTGAGCTCCAATCTAAGTCCCCCCCTCGCCAAACTTTCACAAGAAACACCCGTCTAACAGAAAACACTATCACTAATTTCCCCCACTCTTTATCTGTGCCTAAACCTAAACGTAGATTCCATGGGCAAAACTTCTTTCTTAGAACTGCACGCCTGTGGAATTGTCTTCCGTTTTCCTGCTTTCCAGCTGACTACAATATGGTTCTCTTCAAGTCTAACGTAAACAAGTTTTTGATGAGCCGTTCCATATAAGTTAACAAATTTACCGAATTTCCATTACTAATATTTCTATGTTGCCCAATTGACTACTGTACACTCTTTAACCCTTATCCTCGAGTGGTCTCTTGGCCTTGATAAGTGATGATGCCAATGTAAAAAAAAAAAATACCAATCCTTTAATTTATGAAGCTCAATGTAATTACAGAGTATATAACAATAAACAACAAAGAGAGAGAGCGAGTACATGTTAGAGAGGATCAGAGAGAAAGAGAGAGAGAGAGAGAGAGAGAGAGAGAGAGAGAGAGAGAGAGAGAGTGAGAGAGAGAGAGAGAGAGAGAGAGAGAGAGAGAGAGGGAGGGAGGGGGGTGGAAGATTGTGAGAGATAACTCCTAAAAGAAACATCCTTCATTTTTACCAGTTAAGGTATTTTACTTGTCCGTTCCTGAATGTCATTTTGACCGAATAAACTCTGCAAATGGAAACGATGTCGTTGGATTAACTCTTGGCATTTTCCGAGAAAACTCATTTCATATTTTCTTTCGTCTATTTGCTAACATGGCCTTTAAAGAATGTTAACAGAATGAAAGGAAAACCATTAGAGATATTTTATAAGCAGTTTTGTCTTGTCAGGTATTTTTAACACAAACACGTGCGCGCACACACTCATATATATATATATATATATATATATATATATATATATATATATATATATATATATATATATATATATATATATATACTATTAATAAAATTCTAAATGTTTATTTATTCATGTGTGTGTGCCTATATACCAATAAAACTTTTGAACGGATACACCGAATTGAAAAATTCTTTTTTCCCCTGAAAGGTATGAGTCCCTAGATTGTCCTTATCTATATATATAGTTTGTAACGAACAACGCCGAGTCACACAAAAAGCCCGAAATAAGAGTTTTTGAGCCGTTTCGTGCGATTGTCAAAATTCACTTGACAAAGCAGGGGAGGGTAGAATGGTAGCTCTAGATATATCTAAGGCTTTTGACAGGGTATGGCACGAAGGTCTTCTCAGGAAAATCAGATCATATGGTATCACTGGAAGAATACTTAACATAATTAAATCCTTCTAAGATAAGAGAAAAATCCAGGTTGTCCTCGGTGCTCGTACATGTAAACAATATGATATAAATGCGGGAGTGCCTCAGGGGTCTATCCTTGGACCTCTATTATTCCTAATATTCATAAATGACACTCCTTACATAGTTGTCTGTGAGATAACACCACGCTCTATAACAGACACGACAGGAAAACAAATGAACACATATCTAAAGAAATGGCAGAAACACTAGAGGATGACCCCCAATCTGTAGTGGAATGGGGACAAAAATGGATGGTCACATTCAATGCTGCCAAGACTAAGCTTGTTTCCTTCAATAACTACAAGAAACCTTCTCTACCACCAATAGCAATGGCCAAAGACTCTTTATCTGAAAGCACATCTTTTAAACTCCTCGGCCTAATGTTCACAGGAAACATGAGTTGGAACAATTACATTGAGAGCATTGCAAGGACCGCTGCGAAAAAGGTAGGCTCTCTCTACCGTGCTAGAAAGCTACTAACGCCCAAAAGTATCCTGTATCTCTATACCATTTCGCCCATGTATGGAGTATTGTTGTCATATTTGGGCCGGCGCATCTGCTACTAGTCTCTCGCTCCTAGACAAGGTTCAAAAGAGAGTCACCAACCTAATAGGTCCTGAACTGTCATCCAAGCTTCAGCCTTTGTCCCATCGACAAAATGTTGCATCCCTCTACTTGTTCTACAAGTACTTTAACGGTGAATGTTCCAACGAACTGCAAGCACTTGTATCCCCTCGACGTAAATACCCCCGACAAACCCAACAAGCAGTAAAATCTCACCCCTTCACAATAGAGATCCCTAGATGTAAGAGAGCCTTCTACTCCAGTAGTTTCTTCCCCAGAACCGCTAGACTTTGGAATTCCATTCCAGGTTCCTGATTCCCCAACTGTACTGATATGCAGAAGTTCAAGTGTAACGTGAACCGACATCTTGCTGCCCAACTCCCCACTTAGTACCCCTGTAGCTTGTGTCCCTAATATTAGCTCCCTACATTAAAGTGGCAAATGTGCCTTGTTTGGGGGGAAAATGTAATTAAAAAAAAAGTTATGTGCCCCTGTCAATGGAATTTAGCACTGTCTCTATACAGTCGTGGTAACATCTTTCAGCATACACACAGGATTTGTGGTGTAATGGATAACGCGTCTGACTATGGATCAAATGATTCCAGGTTTGAATCCTGGCAAGTTCGTAATAATTTTAATCATCATTTTATCCAACGTTTATTCATTATCCTTACTCTTAATTAGGGTATTTTTGTTTTTTTCAGTGATTTTGCTGTGTGCATATGGGAGTTTCCCATACTCCGAGTTCACAGGGTAAGCGTTGATGGTAAGACGATGTTGAGTGTACTTGATATTGAGTGTACTCGATTTTGTGTTTGACTCAGTGTTGTGTGTGCCGATGCGGTGCAGCCACTAGTATTAAATAAATGGCAAAGGCCTATATTCCAAATTTCAAGATGTTGTCCATCTTACAATTTATTTCTATAAGTACGCTGACATGAACAATTCCTGACAGCACCTGTATAATAATTAAATGAATGATTTTGCGCTATGAAACAGGTGTTGTCAAGAATTGTGCATGTCAATGTACTTAAAGGAATAAATTGTAAGATGGTCAACATCTTGAAATTTCGTTTATAAATGCATCCCTGATGTACTCATCCCTCGCTTGTATCGTTGTAAGAGCCTGGAAATCACAGTCCTTGGTGAGTTCTTTCAGAGACTGTAAATATTGGCCCACACTTTGTTTGTGGGTGACAAGTTGCCAATAAATGCCAGCAGAAGATGCTGTCTTTAGGCTGAAGAAATTCTTCCTCAAGGGCGTCCATTGCTGTCTGGTATTCTTTAATATACGAAATGTATTTGAATATATATTGTGACAAACAGCCACCTAGACATCAAGTATTGTTTTATTATTCTATTAGTAATATATAGTAGATGTTTGATTGGCATGTTCTGACTATAATATATAGTAGATGTTTGATTGGCATGTTCTGACTGAACGAGAATCCACCCAAAACTTAATATTAAAATCAGTCTGGAGAAATTTTCTTTCCTTGGCCGAGGACAGAGAGAGTGACATGTGACGGTGGAACAGTTACTACACCGCGATCCGATCTCAGAAGCAGAGGAAAAACCCCACTACAGATTTCATCACCCACGGAGAGAGAGAGAGAGAGAGAGAGAGAGAGAGAGAGAGAGAGAGAGGGAGGGAGAGAAACGGAGAACGAGGGGGTTGAAAAACGTTCAACCAACGTCAGCATCAAACACCTCCCACCTCCTCCAATATGAAGGCAAGCGACAGGTCGCCCTACGGTCAACGCACGTAATGACCGTGTTTGTGCCAAGAAACAGAATAAGGAAGAATTTCGTCAATTCTATTTTAAGAATCGAGGGGCGAAAAAGAAAGAAAGGAAATGCGAGGAGTTGTGAAAAAAAAAAGTTTGACCGTTTAAAACGTGTTCTGGACAACCAAAGCGATGTCACATTTCCGAAGTTGGCAAAGACGGAAAAAAAAAGGATATCTGAATTAATCCCTCGATAAAGCTATTTTGGATAACCCAAAACGGATGCCGACAGGCATGTTTAAAAGAAAAGAATTGAACTGTAAGTGAAAAAAAAAAAACAAATTTTACTTTCTTTCTTTGTCGAGCTGGAGATCAGATTTTTCCTCGTGTGGACTGGTTGCTGCCGTTTACCTTTGGCCTTTCTGTTATAGGATTCTCTTTCAGTTAGTATGTTAAAATATTCCCCAATCTCATTAGCTTTGAATATATTTGTTTTTGTTAAATCTTTCTTTCCCCTTATCATTAATAAATTTAGTTTTATATGATTTGAAAGTGTTTGTTTCGTTATCTCTTGCAAATCTTACTGTGTTCGATTTTTGCGTGTATTTTGTATCCGCCTGTCTCACAGAAAATAAGTGTTGTTTTATTTGTTTCAAACCATTTTTGTATAAAAAAGGAAACTTGAACCCAATCTGGGACCTATGAACATACACCTACTGCAGAAGATTTGTCTACATGTGATAAGCGTTTGTTATCCATAAATGCCCATCTATATCCCTGTGTTTGCATTTTATTGCATTTTATTGTTATATTGAAATACTCGCTGTACCTGGTCACGCGTTGCTGTGACTCAGTTTGTTAAAATGGAACACATTCCTCATAAAAAATTGCATTTTGTATTGTTTATTTATTTTATTATTTTTGCAATTTTTTATCAATAAACGTTGTTTTTTTCCCAAGAAAAGGTGAATTTTTTACCACAAATTGTTAGGTGAAAGTTTTTTTGTCTGTTTTTTTTCAGGAATTTTTTTAAAAAGAAAGTTTGCAGTAAACATTTCTTTTTGAAAACAGAATTTTTATTATAAAAAGAAAAGTTGAATGTTTTATATGAACACTGTAAATAGTTAGGTGAAAGTAGAGAAAAGTTAGATTTTTTTTCAAGAGAATGTACAAATTTTTTTTGTCAATAAATGTTAAGAAAATAAACAGAAAAAATACTCCCATCATTAATTAATTCTGCAAAAAAATAAAATGTTGGTTTAGTGTTTCAACATTTGAACAATGCTCGGCTGAATCCGGTGATTGCCGGTCGAACTAATTGGAGTCCGGTGCGGGGAGGGGGGGGGTAAATTCTGCATGAGTACCATTCTTTTTAATTTTGTCTTTTGTTCAATTTTTTGTGTGGGCTTTTAGCAATAGCAAACTAATAAATTTAACCAAAATGCAAAAAATTCAACAATTAAATAATTTTAATAAGTGCCCAGCTCCTAATACAAATCCTAGTAAATCAATCCCCCTTATTGGAAACACTGAAAGGAAGGACGAAACCAAATTATTGCCAGTATGTTTGGGAGAGGTTCTATATGTGTATCACAAAGTGGCCATTTAAAATGATGATCAGAACCTTAATAATTCAACTTACTATTTTTTAAAGCTTATAACTACTTGAAAATATAATTCAAACCCTAATTTTTTTTTCAATTAAAGGAGCAAATACCAAATTTTAAAAAAATAACAGGTTTAATAGCAAATTATGCAATATTTGTTTCTTTAAAGCGGTTTTCTTTTAAAAAAATATAAAGAAAATCAATATATTTTGACTTGCTTATAAATATATGTATATATATGCCAAAAAATCACTTACCTAAAAAAATATTATTAAATGGGTAGTTCCATTCTTCATTGTTAAGAATTTATCCATATTTATATTTTAAATTCCATTTACTTTTTAAATAAAAGGATTTTTTAAAGTGAGGGTCCTAGAAAATCGCATTTTTGTAACATGTTTTGCACAAAGTTTTAAATAGCTGCTGCTGCTAAAATGAAATTTATGAAGTATGGTTTCGTCCAAGGGCATAAATAATGTCTCTTTTTTATTGCGTGTGTTAACCAAAATTAGTATTTTTCATCCTCCGTAGTTAAAAAAGAAATGCACATTCACTCATAAGTTTTCCCCTAGAACAAAAAATCCGCTTCATCGATTTAAAAAAAATTCTTTTAATGAAATACACGAGTTTTTGATTGATATATTTTAATACTTCTTCATCAACTAATTTTTACTTTTTTTAATATCTAAAAAAAGAAAACTTTCAATGAGATAGAAAAATTTGCCGTCAGCGTCTGGTATTTACTTGACAATGTAAGCATAACATGAGCTTTCATTTAAAAAAAAAAATCAACGTGCTTAAAAAAAAAAAAAAAAAAAGGTTTTACACTTTGGACTTTACAGGTAAATTTCCAAAAAACTATTCTTTTTTTTTTTTTTTAAATTGGAATATTTTCTTTATTGATCTTTTATCTTCAATTTGTGATATATAAAACTTTGACACATAAATTAATTATTAAAATTTTAATAAACATTTCAAAATGGGGGTGTGAATTTAAAAAAAAACGTTTGTCTAAAATATTATATTTGTTTTATTGGAAAGAGCATAAAATTTCACATTGACCCTGAAAATATCGTAAAACTTGAATCAATAGAAAAATTTTGATAGATTTTTAAAGTTTAAAAATTGAAAAATATTTAACTTGTAAAATTCTATTGATTTTATTACGTAAAAATGGCTGCATGAAGGCACGCCGGCATTTTGTAAACATTTTGTAAACACTGTCTTTTAAAAAATAAAAAATAATATTTCTATTATTTTTTAAACAACTTTAATAGTTTATTTTGAAAGTATATTCCATATAGAAAATAAACAACTCACTTTAAAAAGAGAAATTACGACTTTTTTATATTTTATTCGCAGTTTTCTGTTAGGGGTGTCAAAAATTCTTCCAAATTTCTGATACATCTAGAGTTTCTATTCTTTTTCTTTCTTTCTTCTTTTCAATATTTTAAGCAGATTTGTCACTCAGCTAGCAGATTTGGTGTTTGTACACTTTATTGCCGAAATTGGAGACGCCATTTTTTTCACGCACTTGCTATCCAAATTCAGGGAAGACATCATTATAAGGCCGAACGATTGCTTCCGGAAAGGGAAAGAATAAATTTACCAAAATTTACATTTATTACTTCCGGAAACGATAAATTAAACTAAATAAATTTACCAAAATTAACATTTATTACTCCCTTAAACTAAAATTATAATTTATTACTTCCAGAAACTTGGTAAACCGATATTACTGGAGAAAATGAATCTTCACAATTCAAAAAAATATTTAAAATTATTTATTTGTTCGAAAAGACCCCCCCCCTCCCAAAAAATAAAACACACAAACGAAAAAATAAACAAACAAACAAAAAAGAAAAAACTAATAAATGTTTTGGTTTTGTTTTGGTTTTCAAATGGCGCTCGCCCAGGTTAAACTATTATGAATATGTCATTTCAATTTTCTGTTTTTAATAATAATAAAAAAAATTGTTCCATGAAAAACTTTCCCATTCTCATCAATTAAATCGAAACATTTCCAATGAAATTATTACGGATATATGTTCTCTTTCACTTTCTTTATTTACTTTTAAAGCAGCATTGGACTTTTATAAAATAGTTTTTTTTTTTGTTTTTTCGAACAAATAAATAATTTTAAACATTTTTTTGAATTGTCAAGATTCATTTTCTCCAGTAATATCGGTTCACCAAGTTTCTGGAAGTAATAAAATATAATTTTAGTTTAATTTAACGTTTTCGGAAGTAATAAATGTTATTTTGGTAAATTTATTCTTTCCCTTTCCGGAAGCAATCGTTCGACCATATAATGATATCTCCCCCTAGATTTGGATAGCAAGTGCGTGAAAAAAAATGGCGTCTCCAATTTCGGCAATAAAGTGTAGAAGCACCCCAGATTTTTATGGGTCGCTATTTTTGCCATAAATTGTTAGGTGAAAGGTTTTTTTTTTGTTTTTTTCAGGAAAACTTGCACTTTTTTTAAAAAGAAAATTTGTAGTAAACGTTTATTTTGGAAAACAGAATTTGGTACTCATTGGGCGTTGAGTTCTATGGCGACCAGCATAAAAAACACGCATTGCTCCCTTTCTGACGCAAGCGCACGTAACACTTTTTTTTTTTATTTACTGACGTTGTCGTAGTAACTAAACGATTATTTGTCACATTATTTTGAAAAAAAGTTTTACTCTTTATGAATATTAAAAGAAAAATTACTAAACATTTATTAATAATGCCTTACTTTTACAGACATTTATTTTTAAATTTCTTTTTAAATGACGACTTTTATCGACTTTTTTTTTTTTTAATAGCATTTACGGATGGGTAAGCTGACATTTGTTTTTTTAATTTCTTTTAAAATGACTTTTATTTTAATAGCATTTGCGGATGGGTAAAAAACGAAAAAAATAACTAAGCCATTTACTCACAATTTCTCGATATCTTGACTTTGATAAAAAATTTATTTGTTAAAAATATTTGTAAAAGTGAGAATTATCAGTAAATGGTTTAGTTAATTTTTTTTTTTTTTCGTTTTTTACCCATCTGCAAATGCTATTAAAAAAAAAAGAAAGTCGATAAAAGTCATTTAAAAAGAAATTAAAGTAAATGTCAGCATACCCATCCGCAAATGTTATTAAAAAAAAAGTTGATAAAAGTCGTCATTTAAGAAATTTAAAAACAAATGTCTGTAAAAGTGAGGCCTTATTAATAAATGTTTAGTAATTTTTCTTTTAATATTCATAAAGAGTAAAAAGTGGAATGGAAATTTAAATTTCGCTCCGTTTTAATCTTTTTTTTTTTTTTTAATTGTGCTTCTCCCAAACAAATATAATCAAGAAAATAACATTAAACAATTGTACTTTATATATATAAAACACGAAATATATATATATATATATATATATATATATATATATATATATATATATATATATATATATATATATATATATATATATATACTAACGAAAGAGAAATAATTCCATTTTTAAACGAAAAAAGTCAATTTAGTATATAAAAGTTCCGTTTAGTGATGTCACGTGATGACACGCGGTGTGAAATAATTGTCCCCAAATAAAAAAAAATGGCCCATCCGTACAAAGAAAACCAAGTAGTTCGTCAGAGCATTCACCATTAAAATATTTTTAGAACAGGCAGAGGGATGGTACATTTTGTCAATGGGACAGAGGCTGAAGCCTAGATGATAGTTCAGGACCTATCAGGTTGGCGACTCTCTTTTAAATCCTGTCCAGGAGTGAGAGACAAGTAGCAGATGCACCAGCCCAAATGTGTTGTGGTCCTTTCTTCTTGTCAGCGTCACATTATTTTATTAAAATCTGTAGTTGGCAAAATCCCTAACATTTCCTTCCAGATGTTCTTAGTTTTTGAGCGGTTTTAAACGGTATCCAGAATGCGTGGATATGAAAAGAAACTATTTTAAGCAATGCTGGACCCAACACACTCTGAACGATAAGAGATTATAAGTGGTATAAGTCTTGAGAAGCTGGCAATCAGACAATTACAATATATTAGGGTCAATGTAGTGTATTTTTTGCATATTATTACAGTATATATTATTTTTAATTGGAATTCATTATTGAGATGAGTATTAATTATTAATTTATTTGTTGCGGACTATTATTCTCATCATTTTTAGTTGTTGTTTCACAGCGTTTCGGCCAACGTTTCCTCTGGCCTTCGTTAGGTGGTGAGATGACAACAACTATGGAAGGCAGTAATTGCTGAAGATGCAGTTAGGAAACACGGAGTTCCTATCATGTCGCGGTTACCACCTGACAAAGGCCAGAGGAATAGTTGGCCGAAAACACAGTGAAACAACTAAAAAAGATGAGGATAACAGTCCGCAATAAATAAATTAATACTCCTACCATATTGTCCATATTTTTCCATTATATATACAAGAGGCATTCCAAAAAATAATACCTCCTATTTTTTATTCCCCTTAAATGGATCAGAGAGGATTGCAAATTGCATTGTTATGATGACTGAACTTATGCATTAACGATATGAAAGTTTTATCTTTCTGTTGCAGATATTGATGTGGAACTCTCAGAAAACAACCCTAGTCATGGACGTGCGCCAGAAGCAGAGATGTGTTATTGAATTCCTTACAAAACTGCATTAAGAATGGCAGTGACTATGTAGAAAATAAATTCTGGAACACAAAAGGTCGTTTTAATTGTACTACTCCCGTCTTTGTAGCTCTTTAACTTTTTTAGTTAAAAAAATAGGAGGCATTACTTTTAGAATGACCCTTGTATCTCCTCATGAGGCTTTTCATTCTCAAAATCCTGAGGTGGCCAACATAAAAATCTTTTAATATTCTCCTCTGCGATGATGTAGGTATAGCTACTTATACGCCTTATATAATCCATTTATTATGGATTGAATAACTTTTGAGATTTGTCGATCTTTGTTTTCTATTCTATTTATTTACTAGCAAGCTGCTTGGCATTGCCCAAAACATAAAATATGCTTAAATATGATAGTTTAACTCATGCAGATTTTGTATTTATTATTATACAACCAATTCTCTAATGATTATTAAAAAACTAGATGGCACATACACCTATATGCTACGAACAGTATTAAATATATCTTGTCAAAATCATCTCACGAAGCAGCAACTTTATGGCAACCTACCTGCCATATCTAATACCATCAGAGAAAGGCGCCTACTATTTGCTGGTCATTGTCTGAGGAGCAAGCATGAATTGGTGAGTGATATATTGCTATGGACTCCACGACACAGACGCGCAAGCAAAGGATGACCTAGATCCACGTACATTCAGCAAATAGCACACGATGCCAACTGTGAACCTAAAGATCTAAGGCAGCTGATGTAAGACCGGAAACTCTGGAGAGGAAGAGTCACATTGGTCTGGGCAAGGAGCCCATCATGATGATGATGACCCAACTGACAACAAGGCGTTAAATATGATGATTTAGAGCCGATTCTCTATTGATTATTTGGTGCTTGTTAAGATAGAGTCAACAGATCGATTTTTTTTAATATTACGAAAATTCTTTGAGTAGAAAAGTAATTTTTACGGAAAATGGAGGGAGAAATTACATTTCCTTAGATGTCGACATCTTCAAGATTGTGAATACAGGAGTATAAACTTATCTCCCTTTTTGCTACTTTATTGGTTGACGTTTTGTTTTAGACAATAACAATAAACTTTTTTTATTTTTGGTCCTCTGACAATTTCACCCTTATCCGTTTATCCGTTCGTCTGTCTGCACTTTTCTCAATAACTACACCTTGGAATTTTTAAAATTTTTGCACAAACATTAGACATGATATGAGTAAAAAAGTAACAGAACAGATTTTCTGGGAAAACTCTGGTTGCCCCCCCCCCCCGGGTGCCTTTCGGGTTAAAATGACTAAAATTGACACGTTTGTGTTTATTAAAAAAAAATTGATGCCTTGGATTTTTATAAAACTTTCTGAAAAATTGTAAGTAACTGATTTCTATATAATTTTGTTTGTCTATACTTCGTGATGACTCTTGGGTGTGCCTCAGGAGCTCTTTTAGGACTAATAAAAACACTCCACTTTTGGGACTATTTTATCATATATGTCCGAAATTTTCTGTGTATGTCTATTTAGCAGTTTTACATGGTGCTGAACTCAAATTTAAATATGTTAAGGCATTGGGGACTTTTGAGGCTGAATGGGGTGGGGGTGAGAGGTAAACGATAGACTTAGTAATTTCTTTTTTTCATGGTGCAGAACTCAAATTTACATATGTTAAGGCCTAAGACTGCACCGTTTGTTCATTTTTACCAGGATTTGATGTCCCCTGTGGACTTTTGGGGCTAAATTGGAAGGGGGGAGGGACAAATACTGAACTTTTTTTATGCCTCGTTCACTGTGCACTCACAAGAGACCATACATTGCTTTTTTTTTATTTATTGAAATCACTCTAGGCAAGCCATGAAGCCACTTGATGTACTGAAGAACAAAAGATGATCATCGCAAGATGGATGCCTATTGATATTAGTCTTGGACTAAGACAAAACCACAGAAGAAAAGCAATCAGCAGGAAGAGTTCCACAGGCCTGCAGTTCTTGGGGAAAAAACTACTGGAATTGGAAATGGGCTAAATAAGGGGAGGTGGGGCAAATGCTGAACGTAGTCATATTTTTTATGCTTCGTTCACTGTGCATTCACGGGAGATCATACATGCTTCATTTGTTTTTACTAGTTGTTATTTTCTCTGCAAGTCAATTAATTTCCTGCATCATTGAATAGTTTCACTTACATGAACAAACAATAGTACCAATGTTCTTAAAGGGATCATCAGTTGTTTACCATGAAACAATGTTATGGGAATTTAAAAACAAAACATTATATTAAATCATGACTCCCGAGCAGTGTTGATCAAACACTATCTCCTTCAAAACACATGGACAAAAATATTTTTGATACTGGATCTTATATATATATATATATATATATATATATATATATATATATATATATATATATATATATGTATATATATATATATATATATATATAATTCCACAATAACTAAGACAACCATATTATCAGAACATGTCTTTTATTATACAATGTTCCTTTTTTTTCTTTTTGGTGTTACAATTTGGATAAGCTTCAACTGTATCTCGTTAAAAGATATTCCAACCCGAATTTAATAAGTAAATTTAAATAAATTCTTGGTTTATATATATATATATATATATATATATATATATATATATATATATATATATATATATATATATATATATATATATATCATAATTTAGTCATTTAAATTTTATGACGTTAAATGGTTAAGTTTCAAATAATCTAGAACTTTTATTATATGTAAGACGAAGAATACATTTCAATAAGGTTTTCGATGTTTAGCCATTTCCTTAGAGGAAAAAATATTAGCAAATATCATAATGGTTTATACCTAACTAGCATGGGCACCCGGCATTGCCCAGGTGTTTGGATGTTTATGTTGAGCAAAACAAAAAATGTGGTAGTAGGAAGGCAGGCTCGAACCCGTACCACAAAAGAGGAAAAGAACGGGGTAAAACCTAACGTTTATGCTGTTACGACCATATGACTTTAAACTATATCCGATGGTGAGACCTCAGCTTGTGGGCTTTGGGGAGTATGGAACCATCCTTTAATTGCCATTGCTCCCAGGTCCACTCCGACCCGGAGTGGTAGTACCTGTTAGGGTCCCAACTATGGGTTAAATAGAACCCGACTTGAAAAAAAGAAACAAATATATTCTATTAAAATTCTATTCAAAATAACTGGATTTGGCATTAAATAACCTGAAAAGGGTTGATATGCCATAAAACAAAAACAACCAACCAATATATATATATATATATATATATATATATATATAATAAAATATTCATCAAGTACGCTTGAAAGTCAAATCACAATGTAATATTAGGAAAATAAACAAATATTTTACTTGTTTGAAATTTATAATATAAATATATTTCGGAACTAAACTCCATCCTCAGTATGTTGTTTTCTTTCTTTTTATTTCTTTTCTTCTTTCTTGCCATGTTGTAAAGTTGGAGAAAGAAAAGTCTGTTTGTTAAGAGATGTGCGTTGTATCTCAGCAGTGTTATTTTGAAATGTTGGAACAATGTGTAGGCAACTCAACAATAACGTCAAGTGTGTGAGTTCCATATAGAAACGTTGATTTCCAACATGGGCATGATCTACGTTCTAACAACTTCTGGAGAGGCCCCATGGAAATCCTCTTGGAATAACCAAACGTCACAGGGACTGTTGAGAGAGGGTGAGGAACTGTCTTAATGGCCATCTTGATCAAATAATTTGCAACAAGTATGAAGTCATGGACTGGTGCATTGTCCTGGTGGTAATGCCACTGACCTGATTTGAAGAGTGCTAACCTGTTCTGACAGAATCTCTTCCTGAACTCCCTTAAAACCTCAACATAGTATTCCTTGTTGATTATTTGTCCTGTAGGAACCCAGTGCATGTAGATCATGCCGTGCTGTCAAAAAAGAAAAAAGGGATCATCATAAGTTGGGTGGATTTGTTCTGTCTTGCTTCCTTGGGTCTGGGAGAACCAGCATGCTTCTGCTAGGAACTGTCTATTGGTCTCTGAGTCATAGCAATAGATCAAGCTTTCATTGCAGGTCACCAGAGCATCAAGAACTGTGGGATCAACTCAACCATTTCCCAGCTCTCATGACAACGTCTTTCTTTCTGATCTTTTCTGAGCACCCTTGGGACAACCCGCATCGTCACTTCCTCGCAAATAATTGTGTGTACAGTTCCCACACTGACGTCAAACTTTGCACTTATTCTCTCTATAGACACACGACAATCCTTACCCATGAAATTCTTTATTTGGCTGATCAACTCTGGAGTTCTGACTTCCTTACTCCACCTATACCTCTTATTATCCGTCACAGACATACTGCCTTCCATGAATCTCTTATGTCACTCAGAAACTGATGCTCGATTCATGCAAGATGGTCCAAAAGCAGTCTGAAAAATTCTACACGTTTCTGTGGCATTTTTTCCAAGTTTAAAACAGAATTTTATTGCGTATTGTTCTTCTTAAATGTCCTCACGTCCAGATTGCATTTTTGAAATTCACCAGCTGAGGCAGCCAGGCTTTAGTAGGGTGTATTCCTATTCCTGCCGTAGTTGTTCATTTGAACCTGAAATCTTAAAAATTGGTCAGTCATCTCATAAGATGTATAGCAACAACATACTGAATTTTCAAGAGTCTACTATGACAATTTTAAATACCCGTACAAAGAAGTATAACAAATTTATTGAAGGCACCTTGTACATTTAACGACATTCCATTGTGACGTTTTGATGTGTTATTAGCTCAGATGGTATAGAATACTACTAATCTGGTAAATGTTTTAGTTTCAATTTTAGGTGATGACACCCAAGTCATTTTATTTTTTTTTAATTTTTGAAATTGGGTACAATTTAATAATAGAGAGTTGGCTCTATTATAATAAATACGAAATATACATGAATTAAAATTTATTTAAGAGTATTCTACAACCGGACACACACACAAACACATACACAAATACACACACAAACACATGCACACATATACTTTTTATTTGTTTTACATAAGTATTTATATGTTACTACACATTTATGAACATGTTTTAGTCAGCCAGTTGCAAGTAACTAGAGACCTAGTTGCAAGTGTTGCAGACCAGAATATAAATATCCTAACTCGTTATAAAAGAAAATAATGAAACGAATGGAAAGAAGGAAACAAAACCCAATTGCTGGATAAAATAAACATGTTGTTTATTTTCTGTCGAAAATAAAGGGTTTAGGTGGAACACGTGTTCATTCAGTCGTTGATGACTACATGCGTGGAAAAGAAAGAAATGAAGTAGAGGACGAGAAATGGCAGTCCCGCATGTAGAAAGGGAAAGAGAGAGAGAGAGAGAGAGAGAGAGAGTGTTGGCCTCAGCAAAGCTGCGCGTGCATCATAGCAGTCGTCCATGTGGAAAAGTCTTCAAGCCGAGAGCTGTGGACGCGAACTTGTCTGGTTGACGAACCGAGGCAAAAGGGAAGAAAGAGAGGAAGTTGAATGTTTGTTGTTGACTTTCATACCGGGGTCAGTATTCTGATTGCGCATGTCTGGAATTCCTTTCAGGGGATGTGACGTTTCCCATGTGTGCGTACCATGTGTGTGTACGTTAGTGTGTATTTGTATGCACATGAATGTGAGTGTATATACATGAACGTGAATATATGCACGTGTCTGTGCGTATGTGCGTGCGTACATGTGTGTGTATGAGGATGTGTATATGCGTGCGTGTGTGTGCATATGTGCGTCCGTACATGTGGGTGTGTATATGTGATAAAAAACATGTTCGAACACAAGTAACTAGAGACCTAGAGACGATATTGCTCATACAAAAGTAATCTATTAAGGACTTTGCTTTTGTATAAGCAATATCGCCCTTAGAGGTCTCAACTGGCCGAGCGAAACATGCTCATGAATGTGTAGTGACATATTAATGTTTAGGTAAAACAAATAAAAAGTATATCTTGGCCTACTTCAGTATTGAGCACTCTTGCATTAACCTAAATATATATGTATATATATATATGTATATATATATATATGTATATGTGTGTGTATATATATATATGCATATATATGTGTTTGTGTATATATATATATATGCATATATATGTGTGTATATATGTGTATATGTATATATATATATATATGTGTGTGTGTATATATATATATACATATATATATACATATATATATATACTAGCGGGGGTACCCGGCGTTGCCCGAGTGTTTGTTTCCGGGACGGGGGGGAGAGTTTTAAAAAATGTTATGGTAGGTAAGTAGGAAAGATCAAACCCGGAGTCATGAGTAAAAGTAGGAAAATAAAGTGTGAAAAAAACAAAAAAAAAACAAAAAAAACATCTGCAACATTAACAGTTCGGCCACCAAGAAAAGTCCATTCCAGTTGTTCAGGAAAAAAAAACAAAAAAAAACAGTATGGTAGGTCGGCGCGAACGTGAAAATATAATGTGAATTGTCCAGCACCCTAACCACTACGCCACAGAGCACTGCAGCTTAGTTTTGTTATTTTAAATAACTTAACATGATAGAACTACGAAGCCAAACCGGTGTTCTCTTCTCAACTGTTCCTTGTGAACGATCTCCAAACGGTGTTAAGTGGTGGCAGGGGGAGGAGGAATTTAAAAGAGAGAAAATATTTTACCACTTCCATTGATCTTAACCGATTTTGGCCGTGACTTCTCAGCAGAAAAAGTATAGACATCTAAGATTATCGAGGAATTTGAGAACTAATAAGCCTATAACAAACCTCAGATATTGTTCTGCCGTTTGTGCATAATGTATTTGCATGAAATATCTTGATTTTTAATCCTATTAAGGTCAAAATCCCACGGGAAAAAATGAGTTCATTTTATTTATATAGAAGAAAGAATAGATAGAAGAAGATAGAATAGAGAAGATATATATATATATATATATATATATATATATATATATATATATATATATATATATACTAGCTGTACCCTGCCACGCGTTGCAGTGGCTCAATTTGGTGTAATGGAAAAATTTAATAAAAAGAGAAAATGCATGTTTCTTATATTAGTACAGCAATCCACTGCAAAAAGTGAAAAAGAAGGCGAAAATGAAAAAAAAAATTGTACTCTTGCAGAATTTGATCTGGATCCTCGTGAGTTTCTGTCAATCATTCATGGTTTGGACTTGACCAACAATCAGTGGATGAAGCCGAACGTAGCAAAAATGTTGAAACGCTAAATGTTTTTTTTTTGTTGTTGTTTTACAAAAATGTGAGTTAGTAATTAATATTTGGTTGATGGTGGGGGGAGGGGGGTTACTATACACAGATTCGAAAAAGTTGTCCAAAAACAAATAAATGAAAGCAAAGGTAAGTTACGTTTCTACCTAATTGGATAATTGTTTAGTGTTTTTATGTAATGTAAAATGTTTAATCGGCTCAAAAAACAGAAATGGTCACGGACTCTGTTGAATACGTTAAGTTTGGGAAAGTAAGTTGAAAACTAAAAACTATACAAAACAGTGTCTGAAACTCACCGAATATATGTTACCATGACATAGGCTTGCATAATCGGTGGGATTCTGACAGTATTTTGTATATTTATTTTTAGTTTTAACTCACATTCTCTAACTTAAAGTAATCAACAGTGTCCACCACCATTTGTAGCTTTCAAATACCCCGATAAACACTGTTTTTCGAGCCGACTAAACGTTACATTAAATGAAAAGGGTTTGTATTACTAAACACAGATACAAAGAAGTTGTCAAAAAATAAATATATATAAATAAATGTTATCAAAGGCAAGAAAAGTAAATGTTCTACCTAACTGGATAAAATTTTAGAGTTTTTATGTAATGTATAATCCGTTCAAAAACATTCAATGTTTATCGGTATACCTGAAAAATACAAATGGCGGCAGACTGTATCGAACACATTAAGTTTGGGGAAATTTTGGGAAAATGAGTTTAAACTAAAAAACTATACAAAATACTGTTAGGAACTCACTCAATATATGTTACCATGACGTAGGCTGGCATATAATCGGTGGTTTTAAACTTTTGCTCGATACAGGTGACGACTTTTAAAAGTCCCTTTTAGTGATTACCTGGTTTGAGGATATTTGTACAACTAAACGGCAAATCTGCTCCAAAAATTCCGGTATTATTTTACTTTAAGGCCCGTTTCACGTTCATATATAACGAAATATTTTATTGTAGATTTTGGTGTGCTAAGAATGAATCTGCAAACTGTTTCCGTAGCAAAAAGAAAGTTCTCATGATATTCATGAAATTATTTTTTCGAAAAGTGTGTGATCATTTTCAATGTAAATTTAACTTAGAATGAGCACCTACTTTCTGGCCACCTGAGAGAGGGGCATTTTTCTGTGTTTCTTGGCTAAAAAGTTTTTTGTTTGATTTCTTTTGCATGGTAATAACCCCTGAACTCTGGGACTATTTTCCATTTCACAGCCATAGCCTTCGTTTACGCTATGCGTGAGCATAAACGAAAGCTGTTTAGCCAATAAACATGGGAAAAAATCCCCCCTCTCTCAGGTGGCTAGAAAGTGGGTGCTCATTTTAAGTTAAATTTACATAGAAAAGTGATCGCCACTTTTCCGAAAAAGTAATTTCTTCATATCATAAAAACTATTTTTTTGCGATGGAAACGGTTTGCAGATTCGTTTTTAGCACACCAAAATCTACAAAAATTTTTTTGTTATTTACGAACGTGAGACGCACGGCTCTTAATGGAAAATTATATCAAAAATCCGGGGGAAAATAGTTTTCAATAAAAACAGCAAATGAATTCGATAGAAAAAAATGGATGCTATTTTTTTTTTCTTTTTTCTGTGTGTTTCTTGGCTAAAAAGTTTTTTGTTTGATTTCTTTTGCATGGTATTAACCCCTGAACTCTGGGACTATTTTCCATTTCACAGACGTAGCCTTTGTTTTTGCTATGCATGAGCATAAACGAAAACTGTTAAATATGCATTCGCGTATCAAACTGCATTGTCAAAAAACCTTTACGCCAATAAACACTAAATAAATGCCCCTTCCTCAGGTGGCCAGAAAGTGGGTGCTCATTTTAAATTAAATTTACGTGGAAAAGTGATCACCCACTTTTCGAAAAAAAATTTCTTCAGATCATGAAAACTATTTTGGTACTCCTTGGGCGTTGAGTTCCATGGCGACCCGCAGAATTATTTAATGGTCGTTCCCTTAGTACCCCCCTAGTCAAGGTTAACGCGTGCGCACGTAACATTTTTTATTTATTTACTTACGTGGTGGAGTTTCTATATTGATAGGTTTTTTTAAATTTTTTCACTGGATTATTATTGATTGAACACTAACCAGATTATGAAAAAAAATTGAAAAAAAAAAAATCATTTCAACATTTGAAAGGGGTACTCACTTTTTAGTTACCACGTTCTGGTAAATCGGTCACTCATTTTTTTTTTTTTTCTAAATACGGAAGTGTCTTCGGGAGATATAAAATGGTCGCATGTTGACGAAGCAATGTATCGGGAGGCATACGGGATGAAAAATTATTGGTAAATTTTTAGATTAGGTCCACCTCCTCAATTTTCTTTTAAATGACAACTTAAAATGGTTTTCGCCTATGCTGAATACGAAAATCGCATTGAAAGTTTGCAGAAATAAGTAGTTATCAAGATATAAAAAGTTGTATTATGCATTGTAATCTTTGGCGGCCATCTTTTTTACGTGCGTGTATTTGTTTATGGCGCGTGTGCACGTAAAAAGATGGCCGCTGAAGAATACAATGCATAATACAACTATTTATTTCTGCAAAATTTCAATGTGATTTGCGTGTTCAGCATACTCGGAAGCCTAGAAATGTCGTCATTGAAAGGAAATTGTGGAGGTGGACCTAATCTAAAAAAATACCAAATTATTAAACATTTCTCTAGCATGTTAGTGAAATTTATAATACTTTTAAAAAAATTAAAAAAAAAACAAAACAAAAGTTTTGAAAAAAAACAAAAAACTCACCTTTCATAAAAACAATTAAAAAAAAAAACACCCACAAACTGACTTTTAACTAAATAAGTTAAAAAAAAAAAACAATTTAAAAAACTCGAAACTTTATTTTCATAAAAACAATAAAAAAAAGTCATGTTCAATCTATTTTTTTTCTTTGAGAAACAAATATATTTCTGACTCACAAATGCGGTAGAGGCACATATTATTTTACTTTCTATGGTTTTGATATACCGCGTTTTTATTGCTTACAAAATGGGTGACTGATTTATCAGAACGTTGTAACTAAAAAGTAAGCACCACTTTCAAATGTCGAAATAATGATTATAGAAATTAAGCATGGGAGTGATGGTTGTACAACGTCGCCTTTCGCACTTTTACAAACATTATTTACGTTAACTCTTTTCATAAATAATTTTTTTTAAAAAGTAACTAAACCATTTATTGATAATTTGTCACATGTACAAACATTTATTTATTTGCGTAGGCTTAACTCTTTTCATGAATAAGAAAAGTTTTACTCTTTAAGAATAATAAAAGGAAAAAGTTACTGAACATTTATAAAAGGAGTTACTTCTTTTCATGAAGGCCAGAGGAATAGTTGGCCGAAAAGTCGAGAAACAACTAATAAAGATGAGAATAATAGTCCGCAATAAATAAAAATGGTGCTAATGCAGAGAGCGATCCGCGCTATTTTTAAAATCATATTTCCACATTTAATTAACGTTTTATGACATGTTTTTTTTTTATTCAATTGTAAGGTTAAAGTACAGAATAGGTACAAAACATCCTCCCCTCCCCATGTTAAGAATAACTTTTTAAATAATAACATTATTTCGGCACGGATCACTCTCTGCATGAGTATCATAAAAATTAATATAAATAATACTTATCTCAATAAGTGAAAGGCTAATTTCTACCGGAAATAAAATGGCGACAATCTCGCAGTTACGAAAAATATTTTTTATTTAATTTAATATTTCTATAATTCGCAATGTTAAATTATTTTAATAACATAAAAACATTCCTTGACTTTAAAAATAGAATTTCTGAAAATTTCAATTAAATTGGTAACGTAGAAATATGGTTTTATTTGCTTTTAACGAACTAAAATTACATTTTTATATATATAGATATTAGAGTGTTGGAACGATTAATTGAAATTGGTATCAGGAATCAGGAATCAAGAAAATTGGAACTTTTTGAGTATTGGAATCAGTATTGGAATCAGCATAACGATCAGAAAAATTTGTGCCTATTTTTTGATGCCAAAAACGATTCTTTTAATTGGCATTTTTTTTTTCTTTAAAGAAAAATCTTCTACCACTGATAGTGATAATAAAATAATGAATATCTATTGATTTTAAACTATTAGTAAAATTAAATCGATAGATCATCCCTCATAAGTGTATCGTCACATTTGAGAGAATAGCCGCACATTTAACATATGTTTTGACAGTAATCGTGAAAAATAAGTACTTTATGGTTAAATACTTAAGAGAGTTATAAAGAATAAGAATTGGTAACTGTATCGGAATTGGAAAAATTATTGGAATCGTCCCATCCCCAATTTATATACTTGCACACACACACACACACACACACACACACACACACACACACACACACACACACACACACACACACACACACACACACACACACACACACACACACACACACACATATATATGTAGAAATATTTTTAAAAAATTATATTTCACTTTTTATTTATACCAATCCTTAATTTATTAAGCTCAATGTCATTGCATATAATGAATAAATGACAAAAGTCTATTTTCCAAATTTCATTTTGAGAATTTATTAGACAAAATTTAACTTTTATTTTACCGTGCCAATAAATATGATCATCACTGTATATATACATCATATATATAAATATATGCATATATATATACATATAAATATATATATACATCATATATATATGTATATATATACATCATATATATATATATACATCATATATATATGTATATATATATATACATCATATATATATATACATCATATATATATATATGTATATATATACATCATATATATATATATACATCATATATATATGTATATATATACATCATATATATATGTATATATATATATACATCATATATATATATATATGTATATATATACATCATATATATATATGTATAGATATATATATATATACATCATATATATATGTATATATATACATCATATATATATATATATGTATATATATATCATATATATATGGATATATATACATTATATATATATATATGCATCATATATATATGTATATATATACATCATATTTATATATGTATATATATACATAATATATATATGTATATAAATATATATGTATATATATACATCATATATATATATATATACACATCATATATATATGTATGTATATATATATACACACACATCATATATATGTATATATATATACACATCATATATATATATATACACATCATATATATATACACATCATATATATATATACACATCATATATATATATATATATACACATCATATATATATATACATCATATATATATACATCATATATATATATATATACATCATATATATATGTATATATATATATACACATCATATATATACACATCATATATATATATATACACATCATATATATATATATCTATATATATACATCATATATATATACATATATACATCATATGTATATATATATCATATATATATGTATATATATACATCATATATATATATATATATCATATATATATATATATATATATATATATATATATATATATATATATATATATATATATATATATATATATATATATATATATATATATACATCATATGACACGTTTTAAGTCTCCAAGCATAGTTTTGGGACAATTGAAGTCAAAAATCACTGATCAGTCACACAATGATCTACAAAGCTATTCCTGTGCTATGTGAGGCAAAACTAAATTGTCTTTCAGAAAATCATAGGTTTATATGGTTAATATACCTGTTTTCAACCAGAAAAAAACGATATAACTGAAAAAAAGGCCTAAAATGGAGATATTTTAGTGACAATTTTTGTTACCTCACCACAAAGAAGAGCCAAAAATCACTTTTAGACATGAAACTAAGGGAAGTAAGTAATCATTTTCATTCAACAATAGTATAAAATTGCATTTGTGCAAAAAAAACGCTGCTCATAGAACTCTCTTCGAATTTTACCCATTCTCCTCAATTACAGGCTGTGACAATTTTTTTCCGATTTTAGTCAAAAAATGCGTCTTTTTGGCAAAGATCCCTCTAAAATGATGACAAACGAAGCAAACACTGTCCCTATGGTCATTTCTCAGTAACCTTGATCAGTTAGCTTTCATTTAAGCTTTAGAACAGCAGCAACCGGCTAGCGGTTCCCAAAATATTGCACGTTTTGTTTGACCGGGTGAAAAGTGAAGCCGAAAATAATTTTTTCTGTAAAAAAAAAAACCTGCCTTCAATTTTTGAAAAATCAAAAATCCCTTCTATACAACTTGTCACTAATATCAATCTGAACAACTTGTATATCAGGAATTTTTGATTTTGGCCAAATTGAAAACGTACATTTTTTTTTTACAGTAATATTTTTTTTCTCCAAATTTGTTCCCCAGCAGTATTTTTCACAGTTGATACCAAATTATGTGCTAACAAAGTGGTCATATCACTTCTGATAGGTTTCCACAACTATTCCCTCCAACAGGGTTGAAAACTAAGTGACTCACCCTTCATTTTTGCTTTGAGGGTTTCCCTTGTGAATGATTTATATGTCATGGTAGGCAGTATAGGTTGGATGTATATAAGTAACATTTCACAGCTCCATCGTATTGTTTGAAGTCAAGGAATACCCTCACAAAATTCTGGTTAAGAAAGATGGCCTAACACTTATGATTGATAGGTTTTGAGTAATTTTCTTAAATAGTTTCGCAATCTGCAGGATACGGTCCTTGGGACAAAAAAAAACGGGAAGTGCGATTCCGGCCGTCATGAAAGAATTGCTTGAAAACATGGTTTCCCATCAAAATTTTGTATTCGTTTTTGTTTTATTGGATTCCTCGTGAAATGTTGGTTTAGAAAAATGGTATAACACTTATACATTATCTGTTTTGAAAATTGACCTAAAATGGCAATTGTGTCCCAAAACTATGCTTGGAGTCTTGAAACGTGATACATCATATATATATATACATCATATATATATATATATATATACATCATATATATATATATACATCATATATATATATATATATATATATATATATATATATATATATATATATATATACTTATATATATATATATCTTTTTTTCTTCCTTTGAAGATTGTAATGCTGGGTATGGGGCAGCCAAACCAGCTGCCAACATTGCCCTGCTTTTTTATTGAAACCAACCGAGAGCTCTTTTTAGTATCCTCGCTGTTCCCTTAAGTGCAATTGTCTGAATCTCTTTTGCACTTGGTTCTCCAGGAATATTAGTTAGGTAGGACTTCAGGTTCTTCTTCATAAGCCCTGTTGCACCTATGATAACTGGTATGATTGATATCCCCTTAAGATTCCAGTTTCTTTTCATATCATACATGAGACCTTGGTATTTGGTCTGTTTCTCTCTTTCAGCTCTGTTCAGACCGCCATCATTAGGAACACTCACTTCAATCAAGGTTGTAACTCTCTCTGACTTATTCCATATATATACAAGGAGATAAAGCGATTGAGAAGAAACTGTAGAACCGAAACTAATCGGGTTTCAAATCCATGTTTTTGATCACCAATTTGCTTATGATATGGTATAAATTATAAAAACCGTTTCTTTATACATTATTATAATTATTCATTGGACTACGGTTCTCATCTTGAATGTGATTTTCACAACGTTTCGGTCGATGTAACCTCCGACCTTCTTCAGGTGTATCTTGTCGAACTCAAGAATGTTTCTGTCGAACTCAGGAATTTGGACAGAATTTCGAGTGGAACCTTTTATTTACTTCACGGGGGTAGCATGTTCTTGATCTGTCAGCCATGACTGGATAGAGGTCCTAAGTAATTCACAAATGTATATTTCGGTCGCCCACACTGAGGATTGAACCTTCAACCTTCAGGAGAATATCACTTTTACAATTGGTTTTTCCTAGTACTCTAACCACGCCGTTTCTTTATTCGATAGTATCGGAATTCATAATTAGCACGGATTCAGAGAGTCTTTGTAGGGATTTAGTATGAGAAAATTCAACTGTCCTAGCCTTTGTGAAACAAAAGTGTGGTTTTGGTGGGAAAAATGGGCAAAAAGTGCGTTCAGGGGATTGCCATTTTTTTTAATGTCTCTTTCATGTTCTAATCCCCCTAAAAACTAAGGATGAAACGTTGAAAATTTCCTAAAAGGCTACAGGGTTTTTTTTTTCCTTTTTCCATATAATAAGAAGACAATACGATGATTCAGAGGTGTAACACATAAACATGAAGCAATTAAGATATAATGGTGAAATTTTATTAATATATATATATATATATTTTTTTTACAATATTAATTACAGTCGAAACAAACAACATAATATTTCGGGAAAAAATCTCTTCTTTAGATGTGTTCAATTTTAAATTAAACGTTCATAGGAAAATATAGACATTAGCTGTGGGGGTAGTTCAGCAGAAAATGAGATGTATTAAATTCTTAAATTTGCTAATGTGTTTCAAATATTTTGTTTGTCTTTAATTTTAGTCTTACTATTAATATTAATATATATTCCCACCCTCCATGTTCTATATAAAAAAAATACATTGATCAAATAATTAACATGCTCAGATGAACTAAAATGGAGTGACGATTCGTAGATGGATTAAAATTGAACACAAATTAAATTCCAAACCACAATGTTGTCAACCCTACAACATTTTTTTCAAAACGACAATATTCCAAAATTACAATTTTTTTCAAATACAATATTTTTTTCAAAACTTCAATGTTTTTTCCAAAATTACAATTTTTTTTCAAAAGTACAATTTTTTTCCAAAATTATTTTTTTCAAAATACAATATTTTTCAAAAATACAATGTTTTTCCAAAAATACAGCATTTTTTAAAATGAGATTATTTTTTTCCAAATTGCAATATTTTTTCAAAAATACAATTATGTTTCAAAAATACATTTTTTTAAAACTACAATATTTATTAAAAACTTCAATATTTTTCGCAAAACTACAATATATTTTTTCAAAAATAGAATTTTTTTTACAAAATTACAATACTATTAAAAATACAATACATTTTGTTTAAAAATACAATACTATTTTGTCTGAAACTACAATACTTTTTGCAAAAATACATTTTTTTCAAACCTACAATGTTTTTAAAAACTAAAATATTTTTTCTCAAATCTAGAATATTTTTTCCAAACTACAGTATTTTTTCCAAGAATACAATTTTTTTAAAGCAATACCTGAAGAAAGCCAAAATGATCTTAACCTCATAATATAGAAATTTCAACACCAAACACAAACATTTTTTTAATTTTCACGCATTTGCACCAAGTTTTGGGGGAAGGTGAGGTGTTGTATGTTCTGCAAGGTAAAATACCAGGTTGAGAAATTGGCGTGGTCTATTCTTCTCTCGAGGGTAGATGGGGCTCTCTTAAGCTGTGGTAGGCACTCCATCTAGTGATGGCATCATGATAAAAAATACCCTTGATGGCCCTGGTGAAGCATCAAGTATTCAGTTACTGACAAGATTTAAATTACACCACAAACTCGTGTAGTGAGTTCAATCGGCTACGACCATGCTGGCTGGCACTGATTTTCCCCAGCTAAAACCCAAATATAAAGTTTTGCATGGGTTCGAATACCCTATATAATAAGTTTCATGTTAGTAGACAAAAAACTGATAGAGGATTTTAGTAGGCAAATTTTTTTCAGACAAATATATATGCGCATACATAAATATATATAGAAAGAGAACAGAGTATGAGCACAGTTCAGGACAGATTGTCAGAAAAAGATTTGTGGGAATTGATACTTCCAGGCTAACTCGATTGTCACTCTTTAACTGTGGAAACCGGAGAGTGACACAGCCATGTCACTTCCTATTTCTTATATCTCTCCCTCTTTTCCGCTAAACTCTCGACTAGTCAAGATGCAACAGAGCAGCTCCTGGTTGGCATGGCCACCCAACCAACTCTCCTGACTAACTGCAAGTAAGGTTACTCCTTTCTCAACGAACTCTTATTTTCAATGAACTCTCATTCTTACCATCTATGTCCTTATTATTTCTTATGTATAGTTATGTAAATAAGTCTACATTCTTTCACTAATATATATCGGTATATTTCGTTTTCACTTGCGATCTTTTGCCTTTCAATCACTCTACCATTCAATTCAACAAACAACATGAGGACAGGATTGTCTATGACATAAGCAGGCCCTTCTGCCCCCTCCACAGATCTAGAAGGCTTGCAAATTGTCCATCAGCACCTACAGTACAAGTGGGGTTGTCAACAATCTGGGTTAGATGATAGGCAAAAGAGAAATCATCTGTCTTTTTGAGTGGATCAGCCATCAACGTTTTGAACGTTGAAATAGCCACATACATGAATGTTAGCTGAGGGAGGAGCAGATAGGATATGGTCAATTTTCTCCACGATACTCTCAAAGACAGTGACTCCATCATTATGGGGACGATATAGAGCAAATATAAAAGCAGCACTGTGAGTAAGTGCTAATCAGAAGCAAATGTAGAGTAATTTCAAGCTCCTGATCTGGAATGGAACACATATATCAAATCCATTCCTTCTACCACTCCAGTAGATATCTCACTCCTGATGCAATTTTCTTCCTATATAAAAGCCAGGTATGGCCAACGACGAAGTACTGTTGCCACATCTGGGCAGGAGCTAATAGAAACAGCTTATCCTGCCTTGAAAAAGTTCAAAATAAACTTTGTAGCTAAGTGGCAGATGCCCTTTTCTCTTCCTTGCAACCTCTTTCCCATAGAAGGGATGTTACGAGCCTGTCACTGCTTTATCGTTATTTTCGTGGCAAGTGCTCAGCTGAACTCCAATCTATGGCCCCCCCCCTCTCACCAAACTTTCAGGAAAAACACTCGTCTAGCCAAAACCACTATCAATAATTCCCCCCACTCTTTATCTGTGCCTAAACCTATACGTAGATTCCATGAACAAAGCTTCTTTCTAAGAACTGCACGCCTGTGGAACTCTCTTCCATTTCCCTACTTTCCATCTGACTACAATCTGATTGTCTTCAAGTCCAATGTAAACAAGTTCTTGATGAACCGTTCCTCTAAGTAATCCAATTTACAAAATTCCTACTACTTACATTTACTAGGCTATAATCACATTGACTAATGTATATCCATTAATCCTTATCCTCGAGTGGCCTCTAGGCCTTGATAAGTGGTGATTCCTGTGAAGAAGAAAAAAAAACAAAAAAAAAACGTCCCTGCCACAAGGGAAACCATCTCTAATTCATATACTCTATGTTGATGGCGAGCTTGAGGGTCAGGTTTGGAGATTAACTTAGAATAACCTTTAATCGTGAAATCGTCTAAAGTAGCAGCTGGGCCAATGCCAGTTTTGCACAAGAACGATAGGCCAGATTTGGTCTCCCACCTCTGGAACGTTAAAACATAAACCCCTGATGTTAGAGAAGAAAACTTGGTGAAGGTGGTGGTAGAGAGGGTCTATAATGGAAATTGGCCTTGTGGATTTAATCTTTTTAAAATTGTTTTTTTTCTTTTTTCTGTTAATGGTGATGTTGGGAAAACTTTGTGGAAGAGGAAGGCCAACAGAAGGGCATAGAGAGAAAGAAAGAGAGAAAGAAAGAGAGGAAGAAAGAGAGAAAGAAAAAGTAAAGATTTTCTTTATGTTGTTAATCACAACGAGGAAAAAGCTGTAATATGGCACCATGAAGTCACACCAGAAACTACTGCATCGTCCAGACTCCATTCACCAAATGGCAACACAGAAGTGCTTTACATTTGTTGATAGGACAGCCTTCTTGGAAGTTACTCCAAGGTTCAGGTACCTGACTATCAGGCAGATGATGCTGACCCAGCTAAAAATGCTCACCCTTATCAGTGATATGGCAACAAGAATAGAAATAGAGATTGTAGAGATAGAAAGAAAGAAATCACCCAGGCGGTTCTTTCCAGTTGCTAATTTCACAAAAACTGCCGAACAAGAAGAAGACAACATTTTTATCCCACTTTGTCAGAGACACCACTTGCAGAAAATGAGGACTGAGGGACAAAGAAGGGGAAGTAAGATTTACATGGCTGCCGAAAATGCACCCACAAGTGTTTTCTTTTTCTACTCTCTATATACTTGATAAATAAGAACTATACATTAAAAGGTAGATATAAATGACATGAATATGGTTACATTTTTTCATTTTTATTCAGCCTGATTGTTGCAAATGTACACTTTAATGATGCACATTTTTTGTGTGTTTTTTTATATTATGTTGTTTGTGCACATTTAATGATGCACATTTTTTGTGTGTGTTTTTTATATTATGTTGTTTGCGCATATTTAATGATGACATTTTTTGTGTGTTTTTTATATTATGTTGTTTGCGCATATTTAATGATGCACATTTTTTGTGTGTTTTTTTATATAATGTTGTTTGCGCATATTTAATGATGCACATTTTTTGTGTGTGTTTTTTATATTATTTTTTTGTGCATATTTAATGATGCACACTTTTTTGTGTGTTTTTTTATATTATGTTGTTTGCGCATATTTAATGATGCACATTTTTGTGTGTGTTTTTTATATTATGTTGTTTGCGCATATTTAATGATGCACATTTTTTGTGTGTGTTTTTTATATTATGTTGTTGTGCATATTTAATGATGCACATTTTTTTTTGTGTTTTTTATATTATGTTGTTTGTGCACATTTAATGATGCACATTTTTTGTGTGTTTTTTATATTATTTTGTTTGTGCACATTTAATGATGCACATTTTTGTGTGTGTTTTTATATTATGTTGTTTGTGCACATTTAATGATGCACATTTTTGTGTTTTTTATATTATGTTGTTTGTGCACATTTAATGATGCACATTTTTTTGTGTTTTTTATATTATGTTGTTTGTGCACATTTAATGATGCACATTTTTTTGTGTTTTTTATATTATGTTGTTTGTGCAAATTTAATGATGCACATTTTTTTGTGTTTTTTATATTATGTTGTTTGTGCACATTTAATGATGCACATTTTTGTGTTTTTTATATTATGTTGTTTGTGCACATTTAATGATGCACATTTTTTTGTGTTTTTTATATTATGTTGTTTGTGCACATTTAATGATGCACATTTTTTGTATGTTTTATATTATGTTGTTTGTGCACATTTAATGATGCACATTTTTGTGTTTTTTATATTATGTTGTTTGCGCACATTTAATGATGCACATTTTTTTTGTGTTTTTTATATTATGTTGTTTTTGCACATTTAATGATGCACATTTTTTGTATTTTTTATATTATGTTGTTTGTGCACATTTAATGATGCACATTTTTTTGTGTTTTTTATATTATGTTGTTTGTGCACATTTAATGATGCACATTTTTTTGTGTTTTTTATATTATGTTGTTTGCGCACATTTAATGATGCACATTTTTTGTGTTTTTTATATTATGTTGTTTGTGCACATTTAATGATGCACATTTTTGTGTTTTTTATATTATGTTGTTTGTGCACATTTAATGATGCACATTTTTGTATTTTTTATATTATGTTGTTTGTGAACATTTAATGATGCACATTTTTTGTGTTTTTTATATTATGTTGTTTGTGCACATTTAATAATGCACATTTTTAGTGTTTTTTATATTATGTTGTTTGTGCACATTTAATGATGCACATTTTTTGTTTTTTTTATATTATGTTGTTTGTGCACATTTAATGATGCACATTTTTTTGTGTTTTTTATATTATGTTGTTTGTGCACATTTAATGATGCACATTTTTTGTGTTTTTTATATTATGTTGTTTGTGCACATTTAATGATGCACATTTTTTTGTGTTTTTTATATTATGTTGTTTGTGCACATTTAATGATGCACATTTTTTTGTGTTTTTTATATTATGTTGTTTGCGCACATTTAATGATGCACATTTTTTGTGTTTTTTATATTATGTTGTTTGTGCACATTTAATGATGCACATTTTTTGTGTTTTTTATATTATGTTGTTTGCGCACATTTAATGATGCACATTTTTTGTGTTTTTTATATTATGTTGTTTGTGCACATTTAATGATGCACATTTTTTGTGTTTTTTATATTATGTTGTTTGTGCACATTTAATGATGCACATTTTTTTGTTTTTTTTATATTATGTTGTTTGTGCACATTTAATGATGCACATTTTTGTGTTTTTTATATTATGTTGTTTTTTCACATTTAATGACGCACATTTTATTTGTGTAAGTGTTTTTTATATTATGTTGTTTGTGCACATTTAATGATGCACATTTTATTTGTGTAAGTGTTTTTTATATTATGTTGTTTATCTTAAAAAAAATATCAATATTTTCGGAATGGGTCGAAACAATTGTCTAATACTTAAAATATTTTGGATGGAATCTGAAATATTTTCTGAATAACTATTAGAATATGATATAATACATATTAAATATATAAATATAAATATAAATAAATAAATATAAATATATATATATATTATTTCTTTTTAAATATAATTTAACAAGTATAATTTGCTAAAATACATATTTTTAAAATAGAATTTTATATATATATTTTATCATATATATTTATGTGGAAAAATATATTTTTTGTTCAATTATATCTCACCTTTTATTTATAATAAGTCTTTAATTTATTGTAGCGGCCACTATGTATGGCTGGAACAAATCTTCGGCAGAAACATTTTCATAGCAATCACCATTTCAACACCCACGAATATCAGAATGTGCAAAGATATAATGTTGTAATTTGTCCATATGCACAGATGCGATGAAGGAACTATGCTGCGCTCCACGCGCAGTGAGACAACAAACAGACTAGAATGTTCTAGAATACGTGTATATGAGGTTTCGCCTGCGGAAACCAAACCAGTTTCTTTTCAGATTTCTCCAGCCCGACTCGTGTCTAAGAGACTCCGTCCTTCTGGGATGTTAAATCACCCAACATGACCTTGCGCATCAGGCATCTTAAATTCTCAACATGGAAAATTACCACATTAGACGAGAATTGTTCTTCTTTTCAACAATGCTATTTCGAAATATGGTTTTCATATGTGACGAACAGATCCACGCATGATGCTTACATAGTTTAATAACTTTCCTTTTACAACCAGAAAATAACCACGTGTGTCACTCTGTTCATGAAAATCAGTAATCTTACACTTCATGCCTGTTTTTTCACAGGACACTTATTATCTAAGTCTAATGAACTCTTGTTACGAAAAAAAAAACTTAACGTGCGAATGATTTGAATTAATATTTCTTAAACACGTAAATAAATGTTGTGTAACAAGAGACGTAGTATTAATTTTGACCTTGAATGGACTGGGTACAGAACCTAGGGTCATTCAGGTTGTCCCCATCCCTAAAAATAGAATTAGGAAAGGTTAGGAAGAAGAAGAAAAGAAAGGAAAGAAAAAGAGGTCTAAGAGATATACACTCCCTTATGAATATAAAAGGCTGGGAGTAACAGCTTAACGGGAGTGAGAAAGAGTGAGCTAGTAGCTTCCACAGGCAGCCTTTCTCCTTGGCGGATTTGTTCAAAGGCGTCGTAAGAACTGTAACCTCAACCCACTATCACCGGAATCCACCTACTACCCAACTTGGTCATCCCTATTACTACGACGGAGGGTAAAGTACTTTTGATTATCATTTGACCAAACGTATTGAATATCATATTATATATTAAGTTCCGAGAATAGATTATTGCTTTGCCTAGTTTTCCCCACTATAATTACCTTCCTCTTGTTACCCTTTTTCCCCTCATATTTTAATATTGTGTTCATCCCCTTTTTTCCTGTTTAAATACTACTTGCATAAATATTTCTGTCAGCCTATCTTGTTTTGGTATGTTTTGTGTCTTTAATAAATTCCCTATTTTTATATAAAATATCTGCTTCTTGTATTTTTATAACTCTCCCTCAAAACCTTTTTCCCTACTCTTGCTTACGATAGCAAATACTGTGTTACGGCGTTGTGATTAGCCACCGCACCCGTAACAGTTGGGGGCTCGTGTCCGGGATTTGTGCAGATAATTTGGGAGGGCACTCGCTCGCAAAAGTACTAGAAAAAAGAGAAATTAAATTATAATAACTATTTGACGTACTAAGTGGGCTCTTCTATTATCATGTCTTTTTCTGTAGAGAATTTTTTAAGTTTAGCCGACCTGGGCGAAAAAGTCAGGAAACTACGAAAAGCAGAATTAGTAGAAATTGCAAATTTCTTCGAAATAGATACAGACCCGAATATGAAAAAGATCGAAATAAAAAGTATTGTAGAAAAAATATTAATAGAAAACAACCTTCTAGAAACCGCTACCGTAAGCCAACTGTTACGGGTGCGGTGGCTAATCACAGCGCCGTAACACAGTATTTGCTATCGTAAGCAAGAGTAGGGAAAAAGGTTTTGAGGGAGAGTTATAAAAATACAAGAGGCAGATATTTTATATAAAAATAGGGAATTTATTAAAGACACAAAACATACCAAAACAAGATAGGCTGACAGAAATATTTATGCAAGTAGTATTTAAACAGGAAAAAAGGGGATGAACACAATATTAAAATATGAGGGGAAAAAGGGTAACAAGAGGAAGGTAATTATAGTGGGGAAAACTAGGCAAAGCAATAATCTATTCTCGGAACTTAATATATAATATGATATTCAATACGTTTGGTCAAATGATAATCAAAAGTACTTTACCCTCCGTCGTAGTAATAGGGATGACCAAGTTGGGTAGTAGGTGGATTCCGGTGATAGTGGGTTGAGGTTACAGTTCTTACGACGCCTTTGAACAAATCCGCCGGGGAGAAAGGCTGCCTGTGGAAGCTACTAGCTCACTCTTTCTCACTCCCGTTAAGCTGTTACTCCCAGCCTTTTATATTCATAAGGGAGTGTATATCTCTTAGACCTCTTTTTCTTTCCTTTCTTTTCTTCTTCTTCCTAACCTTTCCTAATTCTATTTTTAGGGATGGGGACAACCTGAATGACCCTAGGTTCTGTACCCAGTCCATTCAAGGTCAAAATTAATACTACGTCTCTTGTTACAGTTGTCATTACATTCCAAATACAGCGATCTCGAGTTCTTTTACAGATGTCATTATTTTTCCGAAGTTAATTCACATCTTTTTATTTTATATGCATATATATATATATATATATATATATATATATATATATATATATATATATATATATATATATATACTCAGGTTTTTGTTATTCAAAAGTAATAAACTAATGAATTCAACGAGGTTGTTAGATAGTGCTCAATAAAAAAGAGCTAATAATACTTATTTATTGTTAAATAAACATGTTTACATCCCGCTGCTACAAACAGCCATTTGTTTCAATCAAACAACAGATATCATCAGGCAGCGACTTGACTATTCAAAAGTTCAATGAATAGATTATACATTGAACTTTTGAATAGTCAAGTCGCTGCCTGATGATATCTGTTGTTTGATTGAAACAAATGGCTGTTTGTAGCAGCAGGATGTAAACATGTTTATTTAACAATAAATAAGTATTATATATATATATATATGTATGTATATGTATATACATATATATATACATACATACATATATGTATATACATACATATATACATACATATATATATACATACATACATACATATTTACATATATATATATATATATATATATATATATATATATATATAGGTGTATAAAAGAAAAGAATTAGGAATTAAGCATACATGAATAGGAACGAAAAAATTAAACAATAAGAATAATACACACATGCGAACGCACACACACATATATACATACATACATATAAGAGGTTCATACGAGAGTGCTCAATACAGAAGTAACCTCAAACATACATACATATATTTATATATGCTTCTACACTGCAGTGAACCGTAAGATCGGCGGTAAATTTTGTTCTTTTAGAGAAAAAAAATATATAGTTATTTCTGTTCTTTTAAAGACATTTTCTATGCCTTCACCTCAACAAATTAGAAATAAATACAAAAAAGGTACGAACATTTATATAATGTTCATATTATATAATCAACACGAATTTCAGGAGATTTAAACACCCACCATTTGATCAAGAGGTTTTTCCTCAAAATATAATATAGCGCACGATTATGCACATCAGATTACTTCATAATGCACCGTTTGGGTGTCATCAGCCAAAAGCGAAACTAAAAACAAAATTTTGTAAGCAAAAAAAAAAAAAAAAAGTCCCTATAAAATAAATATCCCTGAGGACCCGTGCAAACGCAAAAATAAAAATAGCCGCAGTATCGAGGCTCGAATCTGTAACACCAAGAGGAAAAAGAGGTAAAAAAAAAAAAAAGGAAACCATTTAGTCGTCTCACCCACGCAACGTCACAGGCGTTCGAAATAACATGTTTTATGCATACGTTGATGTCGCGAGGCATGAATGACTTTGCAAAAATGTTGACGAAAAAAAGTGACCCTTTTTGTAGAAAATGGCCCAGTTGACGGTGAAATGAATGTTTTTGGGCAATTTTTGTCGCCCAAGAGACTAGGCTTTCAGACAATACCAATTTTGTTGCGTGTGTCGAAAGTTTTAGTGATACATACATACACACATACATACATACACACACACACACAAACTAACGACTGAGATTTATATTATAGATTATGCATATAATGTATATGTATGTATATCTATATCGATATCTATATTTATCTATCTATCTACACACACACACATGCACATACACATATCAGTGATGGGACGATGACAAACTTTTTCCCGATTCCGATACAATTACCGATTCCAATACAATTCCCAATTCCGATACAAGTAGCCATTCCGATTCTTTATAAATCTCTAAATATTTAACTATAGAGTTGTTATTTTTTTCCGATTTTCGTAAAAACATATTACTATATGCAGATATTTTCCTAAACGTCAAAATACACTTGTGGAAGATGATCTATCAATTTTACCTTCACTGATATTTTAAAATCAATAAATATTTATTATTTTATTATTACCAGCAATGGAAGTTTTACTTTAAAAAAATCAAATAAAAAAGAAAATCAAAAGAATTGTTTTGGCATCGGAAAATAGGCATTAATTTTGCTGATTCCGATACCGATTTCGATACCGATTCTGACTAATCGTCCCAACACTAATATATATATATATATATATAAAATTACGTCCATATAAATCAAAATTATATAAACCAAAACGATTCCAGAAAGCATCCAATTCCAGAAAAACAAGCTTAGTATGTATTAACATTCAAAACGTATTATTATATCATTTTATACTGCTCTCATCTTAAATGTGATTCTAACATCGTTTTGGACGATGTAACCTCCGACCTTCTTCAGGTGTAACTTATCTATCTCGGGAATCTGCAGGGAATTTCAAACAGAACGCTATTTTGTGCATATTTGCATTCCCAAACGAACGCTGCGTTTACATTTTGAGAGTGTTCTATCCGAGCAAGGAAAGAGCAATATGTGTTTGATTAAATTTTATGTTAGTTCTGTCTGCGCAAGGAAAGAGTTAGCAATGTGTGTTAAAATGCCAATAATTCTCAAACCTTTTGCTAGTGCTCATCATATTAAAATTTTAAAAGGGTTCGAGTATATAATCTAAATAATTTTGAGCGATTATGAAGACTTCATAAATGTTATATACATGATTTTTAGCAGAATTGCATCCAGTTGATTTAATTTGATATGTTTGTGTGCTTATCGAATGTTTAAAGACGTTATGTATATAAATATACATTTTTTACTTAAGCATGTATGCTAACACACTGAATTGTTAAAAATAAGTTGCCAGTATCTATTAAGCATGAGGATGATTTTAAGGTTACTAGTAGTTAATTTTCTGTCTTTAAGCGATTATTATGGTTGCATTTTTTTTTTTTTTAGTGCTATTATGTCCTGTGGAGAAGTTTTTTTTTTTTCTTGTTTGAATGTATTCTCAGAATCCACCGTGCAATTATTTTACCACAGTAATCTGTAAAAAGTATTTTTCCAGTTAAATGTAAGCTTCACAGTATCTGTTATTAATTTGTTAGGTGAAAGTATGCAATAGATGCAAAATACTATCCTCTCCTCACGTTTGTTATGGGTTTATAAATGATCGCATGATTATTTAATTGTGAATCAATAAATACAAAAGTCTAAAAAAAATAAAATGGATGTCAAAAGAAGACAAATTTAATGTGTAAATGTACGAATCTATGAATATAAAAAAAATAAGGAAACATTATTCATCAAACCGCAGCATATATATTTTGTGCAAACATCGTCCTCTGCTTGTAGGCAATCAAAATGAGAAAAGAAAGTGTTATCTTAATGAATTACTTAAATGTACGAATCTATGAATATAAAAAAATAGGGAAACATTATTCATCAAACCGCAGCATATATGTTTTGTGCAAACATCGTCCTCTGCTTGTAGGCAATCAAAATGAGAAAAGAAAGTGTTATCTTAATGAATTACTTAACGTGTAAAATTAGATACGTAAAGGGAAAAAGTAAGCAAACATTATTCATTAAACCCTGACTGATATAATATTGTTGATCCAACTACTAGTATGTAGTGATAACTACAAAGGAAAAAAAAAGAAGAATGTAGAAACTATATGCATAGTATATAGTAGTAAACGTATGTTTGTGTATGTTTTAGTCTTAGCAGAAAAGCTAAACAGTCATTAGTTACGTAAAAGAGATGGGCAATTTGTTCGCTGTTGTTATATGTTAAAATTAAGCGTCTATTAACTAAAATCGATCCTCTGCAGAGAAGTATTTGTCCTAGCATTGCCATATCGTAGTATTCTGAAGTGTTCGTTTAGAATGATTTAATTTCGAAATAACTGAACTAGCTGGCAATCAATCCGAGGCAGCGGACTTTCCTGAGGAAGACTTTATTATTTTTTTTATTCTATCTCGGGAAAGATAACAGTATATCTATGTATGTATGAGCCAGTTACGGCCTGCGTGAGTGTAGAATCTGTGGAATGTGTAGACTTTTTCCAAGTGTCGACTGGTGATGGTGGAAGATCTATATATTTAAAGGGAAAAATAGGTACCACTTCCTCTAACGATGTTGCAATTTTGATGGTGTTGCTGCTAGGATGTAATGTAGTATTTTATTATCATGATTGAATGTGCCTGCAAAGGTGTTTGGAAGCTACATCAGATAGTAGATATTCAATTTGTATATGGCATCTGTTGTTGCAAACCTACAATACTTTTTTCCAGAGGACAATTCTTGTGGCTACTTTATTAATATAGAGAATTACATATTTTGTTTTCTAGGTTTGGCATAAAAAATTGCTCGAGAGCCAAGCCCATTGAAACTCCATCAATTTCCCTGTAAATGTATTCTTTGAAGTAATAAAAAGGGACTTAAATGTTACTATAGAAGGCGATACCATGCAGAATTATCATGGCTATACATACAATAAAGTAAAGTAAGGTATGATGGTAGAAAAAGTTATGCAGATTCACCTTTAGTGATATGTCTGAAAGTCAAGTCATTATGTCTACCGAAGGAATATTTCCCGAAATATAACAATACAGATACTCCACTTGACCACTTGACACAAGAACAGAATACATAAAAATATTTTATATATATATATATATATATATATATATATATATATATATATATATATATATATATATATATATAAAATATGTAACGCGTGCTGATGCGGGAAATGTGGAATAATTAACGTTTGAAAGTCAATAAAATTAAATAGATAGGCGAGCTCCGTGGTTAAGTGTGAGATATTACAATTTATAGATGATATAAAAAGTTTTAAGAAGTTGTGAACCGAGCGAGCGCTTCTCTGATAGAAGCCTTTTGTGGACATCGAGGAGAAGCGTACATACATACATACATACATTTTCGCTTTTATATATATATAGATTACAGTTGTACTTTGTGTCTGATGATTAGTTATTTTAGAATATCTTTTAACAAAATAATGTTTAAGCTTGTCCAAATGGTTATGAAACGATTGTAACACTGAACAAATACATCTTATGATAAATCTGTTATAATATATCGTTTTCTTGGTTATTGTGAAATTACGATATATATTATTATAATACTAATAATCGTTGAGTTTAATTAACTGGATTAATTAATATTGACTTTGGTTTAATTGGTATATGAACATTACCGGAATTTAATAAGTAAAGTTTGGTTAAAATTATATATATATATATATATATATATATATATATATATATATATATATATATATATATATATGTAATTTTATATATATATATATATATAAGTGAGAATGTGTGTGTTAAGACACTTCTCAACCTATATACTCACCTGATTTTTTATCTACAGTTTTGAAATTTGGTATATAGGGTATTCAGACATGTGAAAAACTTTTTAATTGGTTTCCATCCAAAAAAAAGTGCTGCTAAGGAATCCAAATTGAAAAATTGTTATTTGGATAGCGTCAGCGGAATTTTATCTGCTTGTCAACTGTTTCACGAATGCCCATGCGGCGTCATGAAATATGACAGCTTCCTTATGTTAAGAATAACTAGGTTTGAAAACACGTTTTATACACCGTGTCAAACTGGTCTAATGGTTATCATACTTATATTTGGAAAAATAAGAAAGTGTGTATATTTTTATATATTGCTGTTGTATTTTGTGTCTGATGATTAGTTATTTTAGAATATCTTTTAACGAAATAATGTTTAAGCTTGTCCAAATGGTTAAAAAATGATTGTGACACTGAAGAAATACATCTTATGATAAACATGTTATAATAGATTGTTGTCTTGGTTATTGCGAAGTTACAATATATATTATTATTAATACTAATAATCGTTGAGTTTAATTAACTGGATCAATTAATATTGACTTTGGTTTAATTGGTATATGAACATTACCGGAATTTAATAAGTAAATTTTGGTTAAAATTATATATATATATATATATATATATATATATATATATATATATGAAACTACTTAATTTACTCACATAAAATTAATATACGAAAGTATAGATTTATGCGTAAACTTTAAGTATTTACTTCAAAAGTGCTCAATACGTAGGTAGAGCTAGTTAGTAATTTATAAAATATATATGGCGATTAAGCTACACTGAATATTCCGCGTTTCATCCACTCTAGGACTCTTCAGGCTTAACAGTAAATTGTTTATGGCATCATAGCATAATGGGTTAGGGTGCTGGACTGAAATACATAAGGTCCAGGGTTTGAATCCTTACAACAGTCAAGCTACGCTGAAGGGAAGTAGGGCTCCGAAACTTACTGTTTTTAAAAAATAATATATATATATATATATATATATATATATATATATATATATATATTATATATTTATATATTATATATATATATATATATATTATATATTTATATATTATATATATATATATATATATTATATATATATATATATATTTTATATATATATATATTTTATATATATATATATATATATTTTATATATATATATATATATATTTTATATATATATATATATATATATATATATATATATATTATATATATATATATATATTTTATATATATATATATATAAGTGAGAATGTGTGTGTGGGGACACTTCTCAACTTATATGCTCAACAGATTTTAGGTCTAGAGTCTTAAAATTTGGTATATAAGGTATTCAGACATGTGGAAAACTTTTTAATCGGTTTCCATCCAGAAAAAAAGGGCTGCTAATGAGTCAAAATCGAAAAATTATTATTTGGGAACATCAGATTTTTATCTGTTTATCAACTGTTTCACATCTTCCTTATGTTAAGAATAACTAGGTTTGCAAGCACATTTTTAAGATCATGTCAAGCTGGTCTAATGGTTATCGTACTCGATGCACTGTCTATAGGTTTTGCTTTCGATATCAGCTTGAGTATTTTTTACTTACAAGAAGTCAACTGTTTAGAAAAAACAATACTCGTATGCACATGTTTCAGTTCCTTTCCGTTTTTTTGCTTCATTTTTTAAAAATGAATTTAACATTATGTTTAATATGTACGATGTTTCTGTTTATAATAAATAAGAGATCCGTATTAATTAAAATATAATATTTATGCATATTATATGACTGGGCAACGGCGGGCGGGTGGTCGGCTAGTATTATACATTTTTGTTAGTTATGTGTATTGTTTCTTTTACAGGCACATTTGTGAATAAGGTTTCTACCGCAAAGTAAGCAATTATTTTGTTGTCTGATTGTTTGGTTTGCATGATTTGTAATAGTTCTATGTGGCAGTGTAAATTTTATGCTACATTTACTGAGTAGGTACTAGTGTTGGGACGATTAATTGGAATCGAGAATCAGAAAAATCGGAATTTTTGGGGGTATTGGAATTGGAAAATTTTGTGCGTACTTTCTGATGCCAAAAACGATTCCTTTAATTACCTTTTTTTTATTTGATTTTGTTTAAAACAATATCCTACACTGCTGGTAGCAACGTTAAAATAATACTTATCGATTTTTTTCAACTACCAGTAAAACAAAAGCTATAGATCACTCCCCCTCCCACAAGTGTGTTTTTACGTTTAAAAAAATATATGAACATTTAACATTTGCTTTTTTTACAGTAATATGAAAAAAAAAAAATAAAATAAAAATAATAAAGTAACAATTTTACAGTGAAATATTTAGAGATTTGTAAAGAATCAGAATCGGAATCAGCAATTGTATCAGAATCGGGAATTTAGTACAGAATCGGGAATTTAGTAAAGAATCGGGGAAAATATTGCAATCGTCCCATGCCTTGTATTCTGCATAACCACTTGCTCAGCACCCCTTACCTAAACTGAAACTCTTAAAAATAAAAATGACAGTACATTCAAAAATTACGCTAAAACCAGGCCAAAACTCAAACACATTCAACCTGCCTTTTCCCTTGAGGCTCGCATTTACGAACATCCGTGGGCTTAGAACTAATTTAAATGATGTTGAAGCATTTCTTCTAACAAACACCCCGGATATCTTAGCACTAAGTGAGACTAACCTACACTCCTCCATCCCCTCTAACTACTTTAACATGCCTGGATACCTCCCACTCTGCTGTAAGGACTCTGACAGACATATGCATGGGCTTGGAGTCTTCATTCGAAACACCCTACTCTTGACTAGAGAAACTAAACTAGAATCGGACGATCAAGCCTTTATGGGCTTTAGACTTAACATGCAACATAACATTAGCTACTTTTATATTCTCTACCGCTCTCCCTCGACCCAGGACTGTACCCTAATAAACAAAGTCTCTGACAGCATAGATACAGCACTTTCCCTCGACACTAGCGCACAAGTGCATGTATTTGGTGACTTCAATGTCCACCACAGCAACTGGCTTAGATTTTCTACTTACACAGACGCAGCTGGTACCACAACACGTAACTTCTCTATATCTCATTCCCTATCACAGATGGTTACATTTCCCAGACCAGCAAGAACAACATGCATCACTTCTAGATCTGTTTCTGACCACAGTTCCCGATGACTGTGTAACGAATACCCACAGCCCTCTTGGGAACGCTGATCATGTGGTGGTAATGGTTGAAATAGCCCTAAACTCTAGAGCCAAAACTGAAGAGCCACTGCTCAAAACAACGAGATATTATAAAAAAGGTGACTTGGAAGCCATCAGGGACCTCATCAGGGACGACCCATGACAAAATATCTTTTCACTTCCTGCTGAACATTGTGCAAATGAGACCACTGAATGGTTCAAAGCAGTACTTGAAGCACATGTTCCCACACGCAAATTCTATAGCAAACTCCACTCTCTCCAATGGTTCACTTCAACTTGTGCAGCCGCCATAGCACAAAGGCAGCATGCATACAGCAAATTTAACCGACATAAGTCCAGTTCAAACAGACAGAAGTACATAGAAGCCAGAAATAACTAAGAAAGAAATAGCAACAGCTAAGAGAGAATTTACTGAAACCACCTCAAAACGCATCGAAGCACACAAATTAGAAACCCGAGACTTCTAGAAAATCTACAACAGTGTAGTAAATAATGGGCAATCAACAATTCCCCCACTATCAAACAATCATGAGGTCATTTGCTCTGCAACTGAGAAGGCTAACATGCTTGCCAGACGGTGTGCCTCCAACTCCACACTGGACTCTGCTAACCATTCCCTCCCTGACTTTCTTTTGTGAACAGATGCCACACTAGACGATCTAAAAATCACCCCTGCTCAGGTGCATGCTATCATAAGAAAGCTTGACACTGCAAAAGCATGTGGACCTGATCTCATCCTGGCTGTGCTATTAAAAAAGTGTACCACCGAAGTAGCTCCAGTTCTCTCTAAACTTTACAACAAATGCTTTAATGAATCTTGCTTTCCTGCCTGCTAGAAAACTGCTTCTGTAGTGCCAGTTTTCAAGAATTCTGGCGAAAGAACTGACCTAGTAAATTATTGCCCCATTAGCCTCCTCCCACTTTTCGCCAAAATATTTGAGACCCTAATTAACCAAGCTCTAGTCCATCACCTTACAGATGCTAAACTCCTGACTGACCAACAATATGGATTTAGGCAAGCCCGTTCAACAGCAGACATCCTAACTGTAATCTCAGAACGTATATACCAGTCACTGGACATAGCAAGGGAGGGTAGAGCGGTAACTCTAGATATATCTAAGGCTTTTGACAGGGTATGGCATGAGGGTCTTCTCAAGAAAATCAGATCATACGGCATCACTGGACGAATACATAACATAATTAGATCCTTCTTAGATAAGAGAAAAATCCAGGTTGTCCTTGACAGTCGTACATCTAAACAATATGATATAAATGCGGGAGTGCCTCAAGGATCTATCCTTGGACCTCTGTTATTCCTAATATTCATAAATGACCTCCCTGACAAAATTGTCTGTGAGATGGGTATATATGCTGACAATACCACACTCTATAACAGACATGACAGGAAAACAAATGAACACATATTTAAAGAAATGGCAGAAACACTAGAGGAAGACTTCCGATCCATAGTGGAATGGGGACAAAAATGGATGGTCACCTTCAATGCTGCCAAGACTAAACTTGTTTCCTTCAATAATTACAAGAAACCTTCCCTACCGCCAACAGCAATGGCCAATGACTCTTTATCTGAAAGTACATCTTTTAAACTCCTCGGCCTAACATTCATAGGAAACATCAGTTGAAACAATTGTGTGTGTTCGTCAATCAGAGTCGATTATGACCATAGACAACTAGTTGTGTGTCCACAAGTGGCTGATCAGTCCAATCCGGGCGCGGAAGCCCCTGCTACATGTTGGACACCAGTGGTTGAAGATGGCAACTTCAGCATCTCGGGCTTTTTTGCACAGCGCGCTTCTCTTTTGCAGATTCAGTTCGTCTTGCCTCCACAAGCAGAGAGCCCTCGTGTACCAAGCAGTGCCAGGTTGGCCTGTCGGAAGCACTGCTTTCCCATGAGTTCACGTCAATGTTGAAGTCTTTCATATAGGACATCAGAGTGTCTTTGAACCGTTTGCGCTGTCCACCAGCTCTTCTCATTCCACACCGGAGTTCACCATAGAGCAGTTGTTTTGGTATGCGCGAGTCTGTCATCCGATACGCGTGGCCTACCCAGCGGGTTTGCGCTTTGTGGATCGTAGTGATGACGCTTGGGAGCTTGGACCTCTCCAAAACATCAGTGTCTGGGATCTTGTCTTGCCAGTGAATGTTCAAGATGTTCCGAAGACATCGAAGATGGAAGTGGTTTAGTTGTTTTTCGTGACGTCGTAGAGGATCCACATTTCACAACCATATAGAAGAGATGTCAGGACCACTGCTTTGTACACTTTGACCTTTGTGTACTGCTGAATTCCTCTTTGTTCCCAGATCGTTTTCCTTAGTCTGCTAAAGGAGCTGCTGGCCTTGGCAATGCGGTTGGTGATTTCGATGTCGATGTTGGCAGCACGAGAGAGTGTATTGCCAAGGTAGGTGAAATGGCCACTGCTTTCAAGCTCTGACCATTTACTTGGATGTTCCGTTCCTGGTATGTGTTGCCAGGAGCATGCTGGTGCATGACTTCTGTCTTGCTCATACTTATTGTAAGACCGAAGTTCTCACATGCTGAAGAAAATTTGTCCACTTCCAGTTGCATTTCATGCTCTTTGGTGGCATTGATAGCACAGTCGTCAGCAAAAAGGAGGTCTCTGATTACTGTTTCTTTGACTTTACTGACAGCTTGTAGACGGCGGAGATTGAAGAGCTTCCCATCACACCGGTACCGGATTTGGATGCCAGGAGGAACTTCCCTGAAGGCATCAGTCAGCATTGCCAAAAACGTCATGCTGAAAAGCGTTGGTGCTAGCACGCAACCTTGTTTTACGCCGTTGGTTACCAGGAAAGGGGCTGAGATGTCACTGTCATCAGTTACTCGTGCCATCATGCCGTCATGGAACTGTCTTACAATATTCACGAACTTGTCCGGGCAACGAAACTTTGACATGATCTTCCACAGGCCTTCTCTGCTCACTGAGTCGAAAGCCTTCGTGAGATCAACGAAAGTCATGTAGAGGTCTTGATATTGTTCTTTGCACTTCTCTTGTTTAAACAATTACATTGAGAACATTGCCAGGACCGCTGCGAAGAAGGTGGCTTCTCTCTACCGTGCTAGAAAGCTATTAACGCCCGAAAGTATCCTATACCTCTATAAGGCCACCATTCGCCCATGTATGGAGTATTGTTGCCATATTTGGGCTGGTGCATCTGCCACTAGTCTCTCGCTCCTAGACAAGGTTTAAAAGAGAGTTGCCAATCTGATAGGCGCTGAACTGTCATCTAAACTTCACATCGACGAAATGTTGCATCCCTCTGCCTGTTCTATAAGTACTTTAACAGTGACTCCTCTGACGAACTGCAAGCACTTGTGCCCCCTCGACGTAAATACCTCCGACAAACCCGACAAGCAGCTAAATCCCACCCCTTCACAGTAGAGATCCCTAGATGTAAGAGAGCCTTCTACTCCAGTAGTTTATTCCCCAGAACAGCAAGACTTTGAAATTCCCTTCTGAGTCCCTGCTTTCCCGACTGTACTGACATGCAGAAGTTCAAGTGTAACATGAACCGATATCTTGCTGCCCAACTTCCTACACAGTGCCCCTGATGCTTATGTCCCTGATAGTAGCCCCCTACACCAAAGTGGCAATGTGCCTTGTTTGGGGTGAAAATGCAGTAAAAAAAAAAAAAAAAAAAAATTACTAGTAGACATAGGCTGATAAATTAGTTTCGTTTTTTTTTTTTTTATATATATATATAAATATGTGGGAGCAGTAATATGTGATATCATAGTCCGGAAGGAAGAGAGAATCAGATTTATAAATCTAAAGTCTTTCCATATAAATAACTGAATCTGTAATAATTGATTACTTTAGGAAGTTGGTAATTACCGATGTGAGCAATTTTTAACGGCGATTAGTTCGATTTAAGACAAAGTTGGTACTTCTGCACCACACGGACAGCGTCATTGTTAGGAGGCGATAACTCCAATTTCTTCTTAGTCAAATAACACAGCAAATAAACAACGAAGAAAATGTTTTCCTTCCCCGAACACAAAAATATTTGAAGCTATCTGGCATCAATTGAAATAAATGGCTCTCGTCTTGGGGAGGCCTTATGTTTTGACAAACTTCTGGGCTTGACCTTTACTCCTGATCTGAAATGGAACACGTACATCAAATCTGTTGCCAAGGCCGTTGGAAAAATAGTGGGATCCTTCTCTCGATCCAGTAGATATCTCACTGCTGATGCAATTCTCTATCTATATAAGAGCCAGGTATGTCCAAGGATGGAATACTGTTGCCACATCTGGACAGAAGCTGCTAGAAAGGACTTGTCCTGCCTTGATAGAATTCAAAATTGACTTTGTAGCCTCGTAGATATCTTTGTCTTCCCTGCAACCTCTATCTCACAGAAGAGATGTTGCAAGTTTGTCTCTGCTTTATCGTTATTTTCATGGTAAGTGCTTGACTGAGCTTGAATCTATGGTCCTCCCTTGCCAAACTTTCACAAGAAACACTCATCTAGCTGAAAACACTATCAATAATTCCCCCCACTCTTTATCTGTGCCTAAATCTAAATGTAGATTCCATGAACAAAGCCTCTTTAAGTGCACACCTGTGGAACTGTCTTCCGTTTTCCTGCTTTCCGGCTGACTACAATGTGATAGTCTTCAAGTCCAACATAAACAAGTTCTTGATGAGCCGTTCCACTTAAGTTAACAAATTTACCGAATTTCCATTACTAACGATTACTATATTGTCCAATTGACTACTGTACACTCTTAACCATTATCCTCGAGTGGTTAGGCCTTGATAAGTGGTTATGCCTATGTAAAAAAAAAAAAAAGCCAAAACATTTATTGTATAAAAATGTATCAATATATAATCGCAAAAACATGTATTAAAAAGTCTGTGTAAGAAAAAAATATTTTTTGAATTGGATTTTTCCCCAAACATTTATTGAATAAAAGTAAAATTGGATTTTTTTCGAATTAAAGTAAAATTGGATTTTTTTCGAATTAAAGTAAAATACAATTTTTTTTTTTTTAACAATTTTCGAATTAAAGTAAAATTGGATTTTTTTTCGAATTAAAGTAAAATTGGATTTTTTTCCGAACAGTTCAATAATTTAAATGAAACATTTTTTTAAATTAACACAGCGTTGGATTTTTTTTTTTTTTTTTTTTAACAATTTTCGAATTAAAGTAAAATTGTGACTGTAATAAAATATAGTTTTAATTTTTTTAGTACTTACAAGTGCTTGAGAATGAAATCGGAGCAATATGCATGCAAGATTAGTATGGTCCATAATCAGGTAATCCTTACAAAGGCCAAATTTTCAAAACATTGGCGGCCTCGATTGTCGTACATTTAGTCTAATAAAAAAATGTTGAAGAAAAAATAATAAAAATTAATTTTTTTCGGGTTTTATTTCAGCCTTAGGGTTTAATAATGTGTTTAATAATGTGTTTTATATAAAAATAAATAATTTTTATAAATTTTTGTCTGTCAAAGAATTTGCGCCGCTGAAATACACATTTGCCAAAGTTTTATTTCAAGTTCCAAGGAAAATCATGGGTAAATAGACACCCACCAATTATTATTACCGAATAAAAAAAACTAAAAAAAACTCATACCAACTTAAGTATGAATCGTTTTTTAGATTAGGCACCGCCAAAAATGGCCGAAAAATCAAGTTGTTGTTGTTTTTTTAAAAAGAAATTACATTTATTAAAATCCATTATTTCTGAGTAACTTTTTTTTTTCCAGAAAGATAAAACCCTGGATTTTATCATATAGAAAACAGAATAATGTAAACCTTTTTCTACTATTTTTAATTAAATTTTAAATGTTAAATTTTCCCAAAAAGTTAACAATTGACATTTTTTGCCTTGCACAAAAAACGTACATAAATATTAAAAAAAAAAAAGGTTTTTGAAATAATTTATTTATTTGTTGTCTAACTAAGATTTAGGATGATTTTCTAAGAGAATATGCAAAAATATTATAATATAAGTACCTGGATTTAAAATAATTCCATTTATTCATATAGGCAACCAGTTACTTCGCGTCGATCTAGAGTCTAGATCGACAATGTTTACGTTTGCATTTGATAAAAAGCAAACTATGGAAGACCAAACAGGCCAAAAAAAACTTATTTTTCAGTGACGAAAATTTCAATGTATTATTAACGATGAGGCTGGCCAGTATCAGATGGGTGACCATTTGTATGAGTTTGGTTTTTAATGTGTATGTGTGTGGGGGCCAGGCTCCCCAAAATGAGGGGGGGGGAATTTAAAGCAGAATAAAAAAAAATTATTTCAGCGCGTTTGGTCCACCGTAGTCGAAAGGCTGCAAACGTTTTCAAACGGGATCGAAAATATGATACTATTTTTAACACAAAGGGCACAATATTTATCGATATTTTTTTGTATCGATTCTTCAAAGCATGCCCTGTTTGATAATGGTCATGCATTATTCGGCTCGCTAAAAAAAAAATTGTTGATTTATTTATCAAAGATTTTAAAATGGCTTTTTTCGTATAAATATTAAAAAAAATTTTTTTGTTTGTTTTGCTTAACTTAAATTAATTATTTTCCTTAACATATTCACCGAATTTCACACTTCAAAACTCAAAAGCGGGATAATTAAAGACAATCGAAGTTCTGATATTCAGACGTCAAAATAAGGTATGCAAACAATTTTTTTTTTAATCTATAATTCTGTCCCTTACAACAACACAATATGTTGTGTTCAGTTTCAGATGATTATTTTAAGCATATTTGTACCCCCTCAAAACAAGGGGGGTTGTCAGCAAAAAAAAAAAAAAAAAAAAATATATATATATATATATATATATATATATATATATATATATATATCGTTTATGAAAAATAAGTACACTGTTATAAAGTTCATTCTTCTCTTAATAATCGCTGAAAATTTCGTATTGATCGGATAATTACCTGATTTTTGGTAGATTTTTAAAAAGACGGTCCGTCAAAAAGTACTTACCTGCCCCCCCCCCCCAGTTTTGGCGGTGCCTATTTTAGATAAAAATAAAGAAATTCTTACTTGTACCTATTTACAATGCATCCCCACGGGGCAGAGTTAGACACCAGGGTCGTTTTTTTAATGTGGAGAAAAGGAACAAAAAATTAAAATTGTCTCAGTCATGAAGGATTTCTCCTCCACTAACAGAGAACAAGAAATTGAAGTGTAGCATCTGAAGAACAGATACTACACTTTAATCTTGACCCTAAGACCACTTCTTACTTGTATACACTGAAAATATTCTAATTAAATAAGCATTTCCTTTTTATTACACTTAAACGAAATTATTACAATAAGCGTGTTCCATACTTTGCCTGCAGAAGCGTTTACAACGCAACTGGCTTTTTTATGATGCTTATGCAATTTTAAGTTAAAAAAAAAAAAAAAAAGGCATGTATATTGTTTTAACACAATGCCTTAAAATTTTAATTTACTAATTATCGTTGAAATAGTTTCAGAAAACCGACAATTATTTTTCCATTGATTTTTAAAATTCAGATACGTTACAACAGAACACTGACCACTCTAATTTGTTTTTTTTTTTGTTCTTTTTTAGGTGTAATCGAGGTCGCTGACAATGAATCTGATACTCAAACCGAGAGCAAATTTACCGTTTACATGGTATTAACCCCTAAACCCACGAACTACTTTCCGCCATTTTACAGCTTCCGTTTAAATTTTTTTTTACTTTCGTAATTTTCGGATATAATCATCTTAAAACTACGTGGAATACGTAGACACCTTTGTTTTCATGTGAAATTCAATATTAGAAGCGCCCAAATTTTAAACATTAACTCAATGTAGAAGCGCCCAAAATTTAAACATTAACTAAAAAAAATAACATAATAAGGCTCTTTGAAAAATCACGGTCTTGTGTTTTGTCAGCCATTTTTGCCCGTATCTAATAGTTGATTATCGCTTGCCGAGTGCTGAATGAATATTGCTTGATAGGTTGCATTATATTCGTGATGTAGATGACTTTGGATTGCCTTGAACCCTCTGTTCAACAGACACGATTAATTGGGTTTGTATTACTGTACACAGATTCGAAAAAGTTGTCAAAAAACAAATATAGAACAAATAAATGTTATCAAAGGCAAGATAAGTAACTTTTCTACCTAATGGGATATATTTTTTGTGTTTTTATTCAGTGTAACATGTTTATTCAGCTCGAAAAACATGCAGTGTTTACCGATGTATTGGAAAATTCAAAATGGCAGCCGACTCTCCCTCGGAGAGGGTACGTTTGGGAAAAGGTATTATAAATAATAAACTAGACAAAATACTGTTAGAAAACAACCGAATATATGTCAACTTATGTCACGGTAACATATATTGAGCGAATTTCTAACAGTATTTTGTCTAGTTTATTATTTATAATACCTTTTCCCAAACGTACCCTCTCCGAGGGAGAGTCGGCTGCCATTTTGAATTTTCCAATACATCGGTAAACACTGCATGTTTTTCGAGCTGAATAAACATGTTACACTGAATAAAAACACAAAAAATATATCCCATTAGGTAGAAAAGTAACTTATCTTGCCTTTGATAACATTTATTTGTTCTATATTTGTTTTTTGACAACTTTTTCGAATCTATGTGTACAGTAATACAAACCCGATTAATTTTGAGTTTTTTTTTTTTTTTGTTTTTGTTTTTTTTTCACTAGGGTCTGAATATTTGTGTTTTGACTAGCAGGGGTTTGTTTGGTGATCAGTGATTATTCTTCACTTTCGGTATACTAAGAAAAATTGTTGATAAACTGAATAAATTATAATATTTATAATTACGCCATTAAAAATTCAAATAAGTAATTATTATAAATATTAATTGAATTTTTAATGGATTAAAAAATATTGTAATTTATTCAATTTATTTTCATCATCAATTTTTCTTGATTTTTAATTGCTCTACCTAGCTTTCTTCTTAAGCTTAAGTCTATAAACGATAAAAAAATAAACACTAACATTATCTAGGACTTCATATAGCGTAACGCAACGGTTAATTGTAATACACACGATGTGGGGGTTCGATTCCTAGAGACACAGTCAAGCTACACTTAATAGAGATAGGAATCTCGAAACATGCATGTCCGTAGATTACTGTTTTAATATATAATAAACACACACGCACACGCACGCACACACACACACACACACACACACACACACACACACACACATAAGAGCGAATAGTTAATAAAAACACTTTGAAAAAGAGTAAAAAACATATTTAATCTGAAAAGGAAACACTCGATAAGTGGATAGTCCTTAATCCACGGAGTTGCGAAGAAATACTTTCCTTCTCATCAGAGGGTAGGAATTAGCAAAATGCGGGATCGGATTTTGCATGCAAAAGTATTTGATGAAACTGAAAGTAAGTCAAAGATCTTACTTGATAACAAAAAAGTGAAGCAGAGGGAATATGGTGAAGAAAAAGGTGATTACATGTGAATGGATAGTCTGGTGAAAGGTAAATAATCCAGTGACGGTATAATCCAAAAATATAAATCCAAGAAAGTTATTTATTTATTTGTTTCCCCACTGAGCAAATTAGGCACACGGCCGTTTTTTAGTGTGGGGAGGAAAAACCAACCCCCACCCCAAGGGGACACTCTGGCAGGGTCCAAAATTAGCAATTGTCTGATATAAAGGGTTTCCCCCACATTGACCAACCTAATTGACTTAAAAAGTAATTGTCCGATATGAAGGGTTGCCCCCACATTGACCAGAACTGATTACTTCCTTTTCCGCTCCTGGCCCGAAGGCCAAGAGCAGCCTCTGCACCTCTCCATTTGCACAAGTAAAATCCAAGGAAATCACGTAATTGGAAGATGGTCCAAAATAATCCAAAAGGCAGAAATCAATTTATTTTATATATCTATATCTCTCTCTCTCTCTCTCTCTCTCTCTCTCTCTCTCTATATATATATATATATATATATATATATATATATATATATATATATATATATATCCTCTTCTGGTGAGAAGCTTGGTTTCCTTGGCCTTTGGGTCAAGATCAAAGTGAGTTGGCCTTGTGCCTAAATTTTTTGTTCATTTTCTCAATTGTATTTTTTCCTGTGAATACAAAATTTAATATCTCAAAGTGTAGTATCTGTTCTTTAGATGCTACACTGCAATTTCTTGTTCTCAGTAAGTGGAGGAAAAATCCTTCACGACTGAGACAATTTTATATTTTTTGTTCCTTTTCTCCACATTAAAAAACGAACCTGGTGTCTAACTCTGTCCCGCGGGGAGGCATTGTAAATAGGAACTTCAAAATGTGCAAATATTTGACAGGTGCTCGGCTTCCAGGGCAACTGTTCCTGATTGGTTGAAGAGATCTCATTAACCAATCAAAAGTGAGTATTTTACCGAAATGGTTTTTTGTTTTTTTCTTTTTGTTGTTGTTGTTGCTGACTACTGCTGTTATTTTTGTTTTTGTTAGCTTGGAATATGCTTCTATCAATGAACCATTATCTATTAGGATAAAAAAAAAAAAATTAATAAATTGAAAACAGTTGTTGTCCATTATTCCATAACAGTTCCCACAGATCTCATTCTGATTTCCGTGTTGGAGTATATGTGAAGACATCTATTCCACAAGAAACTCCATAAATGTTCACGTGTTGCCCTTATAGCGGTTTCTCCTGGTTTCATATCTGGACAATGCTTGATGTATCTTGATAGGTCCGATTTAGTGTTGCTCCTTCCGATGGTGGTGGTATCATTGTTTTTTGAAAAGGTTCATCTGTGAGACGTGAGTTAGGTTGATCTGAGGTATGCACTGTTGCTGAGTTTAAGTTTGTACGTTAAATTGGCTCCGTTTATCGGTACTGGATTGAGTGCTTATGAAATTAAATTTTTTAGAAATATATTTGTTGTAAAAAAGAAAAGAAAATGTATAAATGTAGCACAAACATGCGTTGCAGGGGATGGGGCATCTTGGTTAGATGCCAATCGACCATACAACTGAGAAAAATACCCTCATTAAATTTTTTGAATTGTGAGGATGTGTCTCCTTGCTGCTTCGGTTGCTTGCAGACTTGGGTAGAAAGTACCAATCAAGAATCCGTTCTTAATAATCATCCCGACAATTGTGGGAGCCAGGATCTGGCCCAGTACCTGTCGGACTGAGGTACACCACCTGGGTATTATCTAGGAAATCCGCCCTCTCAGGCCTTGCCACTCGGCTTTTAGGTGGGGCAAGTTTGTTGCTTGTTGCCTGAGGTGCCCCTACAAGGGAATGCTGATGGGGATCCGCAGACAATTTTTTGCCCAGGCCAGAGTGCTCCTCCTTTAGAGGCACTGGCTGGATATTCTCACTTTCCGACCTTGTGTCACATCTTGCTGAAGTGGGCAGCAAGTAAATATCTTCAACTAAGAAAATAGATTCTGGCAAAATACGTCAAAAAAGAGAAGACAAATGTAAATGAATACTTGTAAAGGAAAGTTGTATTTATTATGCTGTAAATATGCAATGGAAACTGTCGATTGATGAAGATTCTGGAAGCAGGAAGTGTGGTGGACAGGAATATTGTTATCTGGATGACAGCTTAGACTACATGGACAGAAATGTAGACACTGGATAACTGGAAAGTTTGATATGGAAACAGAATCCTGGACAGCATGGGATGACACCACAAGAAGATTGACGCGGGTGTCCCTGGAGCGTGGTGAAATGTCTCAGGTAGGTCAAGTCCGCAAAGAAGTGGCCAAAGGATGGATTGGCAAGAACAAAGGTTACAAAAATGGAAGTGAGGAAGGTAGAACCTGCATTGATGATCACTAGAACAAAGAGCCGGACATTGACAAGCACTGGAACAGGGTGCTGGAGGTTAAAGGTAAGAATCGCTGGAAGAAATTAGAACAGGAGAATGACCCAGAGTTGGAAACTGCAGAAGTGAGCTGGAGGTTGAGCTGGAACTGCAGAAATCAGAGCAGGAATTATTTTCTCCCTCTGTTTTGAGATCATCAAAATGAAAACGAAAAAAAGAGTTCTTCCATTACAGTAAAGCAAAAGTGCCAAATTCACCGGCGCCAGTTAAACATTTAGGAAGCTGATATCAGCACAGTTAGGAGATGGCTTCGTTGATTTCAGAGTGGTGACAGAGATGTGAGTGACAAAGCATGCCCCAGACACCCATGCACAGCCACCACTCCACTGCGGTACAAAGTGCCTGGAGAATGGTGGTTACTATGTAAAAAAATAAATTCTAGAGTACAAAAAGTCGCTTGTTTCAATGGTACCACTCCTATCCTTGTAGCTCTTCAACGATTTAGTTTTTGAATTTATAAAAAGCAGATCTTACTTTTGGAATGACTCTTGTAAAACGGGAAGAATAAAAATTGTCTGCATCGGTAATTCTCATTCGTCTATATATATATATGTATGTTCGCTTTTTGTGTATGTCCAAAAAAGGCTTTTTTCCTGACAAGCGGTTGGTCGGCTCACAACTTCTTAAAACTTTTTATATCACATATAAATCATAATATCTATGCGTTAACAACGGAGGTTGCCTGTCTATTTAATTTGCTCGACTTCGAAAAGATAAATATTCAACATTTTTCGCTCGCCGCATGTGGATTAGGCTTTTTCGTATAATAAAAGCGGCACTAATTCTGGCGGTATTTTTTTCCGGTCGCGATTGCCGGAAATGTCCGAAAGCAATCAGCTTTGATCAATGTGGAAATATTTTCCTTATATCAGACAATTGCTATTAAATTTGGACAATCCCCTTTTTATGGGAAGCTGGTCCCCCCCCCCCAACATATTGGGAAAATAAAAATAAAAAAAAGTGTTCCTGCAGTAAATGAAATACTACCCTGCAGTCAAAATTGACCTCATTAAGTCATTAAAACGTGCACCTGCCAATTCTAAATAGTTAAATAAATTCAAACGTGTTTCTGTTAGTATTTTGCGGTGGCCCAATGGTTAACGTCACATGTTCTTTTTCACACTTTAATTTCCAACTTTGCCTCAAGGGTTCAGGTTCGATCCTCATACCTACCAAAACTTTTTTTTTTATTTTAAGCCCCCCCCCCCGGAGTTTTGATTTATCCAAAACCATGCACACCTCTAAACACCCAGGCAACGCCCCACTAGTCTATGATATAAATCTCACCTGTTTAAATGTATGTACGTATGTATGTATGTCTTGCAAAAACCTTTGACAGAGGTGATGGATCCTGACAAGATTGGTATCATTTTGAAGTTCGAAGTCTTAGACGACAAATATCAAAAAATTGGCCAAAAACATTAATTCTTTCACCGTAAACTCGGCCGTTTTGTACAAGGAGGGGTCGATCTTTTTCGCCGATGTTTTAGCAAGTCATCGTCACCATTGGATTGACTTTGGTTAATTTCAATATTTTTAATTTCCGGTTGCGTCATGGAAACATTGGCTAAGACATCAGATTTTCTTTCACTTTCTTAGCCTTCACGGGTTCGAGGCTGCCTGCCTATTACCATTTTTTTTTGTTAACACTTTTCTTCATCCTGGCTGCCTACTGTTGTTTAAATTCCCTCTCCATGCTACTAATTTTTTTTTACACCTCTCTCCACATTCACGGGTTCAAGCCTACCTGCTGCCTAACACTTTTTTTTTTTTTTGCTCAATCTCCAAACACCTGAGCACCCAAGCCAATTTTTATATATAAGTAGGTACTCAGGCTACCCTATCCTGCTTTCAAAAAGTTCAAAACCAGCTTTGAAATCAAGTAGGTGATGCCCTTTTCTCTTCTCTGCAACTTCTTTCCCATGGAAGAGACGTTGCAAGCCTGTCTCTGCTCTATCATTATTTTCATGGCTACTGCTCATATGAGCTTCAATCCATGATCCCTCCCTTGTCAAACTTTCACAAAAAACACTCGTCTATTTACAACAACTATCAAGTTTCCCCACTCTTTATCTGCGCTAAATCTAAACGCAAATTTCATGAACAAAGCTTCTTTCCTAGAACTGCCCACCTTTGAGAACTTTGTTCTGTTGGTCTGCTTTTCAGCTGACTACAATATGATTACCTTCAAGTCCAATGCAAAGACATTCTTGTTGAGTCCCCCACCCCACTGAATAATCAAATTCTACCCAATTTCAACCATTAAGTATTAACATGCTGTTGTCTCAATAACTAGCGTACACTCATTAATGCTTATCCTCGAGTGAGTTTCCAGCAGTGACTCCTGTTTGGTTTTTAATGCTTCTATTTTTCATCAGTTTAAATCCAATCCAAAAATAACAACTGTAACCGGTTTTAAGATTCCAATTATTATGATTTTATCATGATTTTTTTAACTAATTGAAATATTCATTTTAACCTGTTGGAATTTACTTTATAAAAGAAGAAAATATTTCTACCGATATTACATAACCAAAAAATTGAAACAGAATAATTCAAAATTCTCCATTCGCAAAGAATTACGACATGTTACTCTGAATGATTCATTGAATATAATTAGATTTTACTTTAAATGACCAATCTTCAACCAATCTTCAACCAATCTTCAAACAATCTTCAACCAATCTTCAAACAATCTTCAACCAATCTTCAACCAATCTTCAAACAATCTTCAACCAATCTTCAACCAATCTTCAAACAATCTGAAACCAATCTTCAAACAATCTGAAACCAATCTTCAAACAATCTGAAACCTGATAAGACTATTCTATACTATTCAAGGATTAATGTTTTAATTGGATACCAAAATCTCATCCTTTTTTGTTTCAACCCTTATTTTGTTTCTCTATGTCCTTTTAAAGGGATTTAATCTTTAAAATATATTTTCTTTGTATGTGCTGAATAGCAAAATCATATCAAACCAGAATTAATATTTTGCTAATGATTTTTCCTCTGGGGAGATAAGCCTGCATCAAAAATCCATGGATTAAGGAAATTAAAAAAAATATTGTATTCTTTGTCCAAACAGTAAATTTTTGTTTTCAAAATCATATTTTTTTCTGAATTAAATACATATACATAGTTATATATATATATATATATATATATATATATATATATATATATATATATATATATATATATATATATATATAAACACACACACACACACACACACACACATATGATGATTGCAACGTCTTGTCAGACGAGTGCCACTCTCTCAGACACTTAAAGTCCATGAGCCCAAAAATGACTTCCATTGCCACAGGACCATTTTTATAGAATGCCTGAGGGAGTATCACAGATGATGTTACAGAGTCTTAACTTTGTATAACAGCTAAGTCTCTTGCTCTCGGTTCAAAATGTTGAGATCTAGCAACAAGTAAGAGCAAGATAGCCAGCAACAAGTTAAACTGCAGACTAGCTTAATTCTCCCGCTTTATGGTTTTTTAAATCAGAGATTTGCTTCTCCTAGAAATGTTGCCTTCACCACGGCTTACGGGAGCCCTCTCCACCCCAGCACACACATACATACACACAAACACACACGGTGCTAGTTGGCCGTTGACCCCGAAAAATGGTTGATTCGCCCTTTGAAAGGTCTTGTTTGTAATCCTTCAGGGAGACTAGCCACCCTCCTCACCAAACAAGTCTGGTAGGGAAACTAGTTTAGTCGCCGGTGACCCGACCATGAGGCAGGTAGTACTAGGTTACATGGTACCAGTAGCATATGACATAACCTATACATACATACATACATATATATATACATACATATACATACATATATACATATATATATATATATACATATATATACATACACATTATATACATACATACATATACATACATATATATACATATATATACATACATATATATATACATATATATACATACATATATATATACATATATATACATACACATTATATACATACATACATATATATACATATATATACATATATATACATACATATATATATACATATATATACATACATATATATATACATATATATACATACATATATATATACATATATATACATACATATATATATACATATATATACATACATATATATATACATATATATAAATACATATATATATACATATATATACATACATATATATATACATATATATACATACATACATATATACATATATATATACATATATATACGTATATATATACATATATATACATATATATATATACATATATATACATACATATATATACACATATAAATATATACATACATATATATATATATATATACATATGCATATATACATACATATATATATATATACATACATCTTTATATACATATATATGATGATGATTGCAACGTCTTGTCAGACGAGAGCCACTCCCTCAGTCATTAAAAGTCCATGTGCCCGAAGACGACTTTTTAGCCCTGCCAGCGACTTGCACACCCTCAAGCAGACATGACACTGAAAACGTTCACTGATTTGTATGAAACTAACAGCAGCGGAACCTGTATTATCGTGGGCTTTCATGTGATTAACAAAACCTGCCTTAGACAACAGAGCCCGATTACACACCTTACAGATCCAGAGATCTCCATGGTTGGGTGGCAAGGTTTGGCATTTCCTACATGCTCTCTTAAGCTTCGCTCGGTCTATTTTGGCTGCTTCAAAGTGTTCTGTGCCCCTATATATCAGTGTCCTCCACTTCTTGCGATCAAACGTAGGGACTCCCAACTGTCAACA
>NC_136524.1:30436532-30441532 GCF_053919585.1 Euprymna scolopes | reverse complement strand
TTTGTTTTTCTTTTTGTGTTTTCTGTTGTTGTTTTTGTTGCGGTTGTGCTTATTGTTGTTTGCTGCCGCTATTTTTGTTTTTGTTAGCTTGAAATATGCTCCTATCAACTAAACATTATTCATTAGGATAAAACTAACTTTTCGAGGTAATTTTTTAACATGTAAATATACATTATTTTCCTTTTAAAGATTAACTTTTATCTTTTATATTTCAAACAAATTTTTAATGTAAACTAAAAAAAATTATTATTATAAGCCTCTTTTAAAAATTATAGTCGTGTGCTTTGTCAGCAATTTTTGCCCATATCGAAAAGTTGATTATCGCTTGCCAAGTGCTAAAGAAATATTGCTTGATAGCTGGCATTATACCCGTGATATAGATGACTGTGAATTGTATCGAATTTTTGGTCCCATATGTATGATTAATTTGGGGTTTTTGCTAGTGTCTCAGTATTTATGTTTTAACTAACAACAGTTCATTTGGCGAGCTTGATTTTTCACTCTCAGTGTGCTTGGCTTCTTGCTTATATGGAAATATTAGACAGAGGCTTGGCTCCCAGGGCAACTGTTCCTGATTTGTTAAAAATATCCCTTCAACCAATCAAAAGTAAGTCTCTCTCTCTCTCTCTCTCTCTCTCTCTCTCTCTCTCTCTCTCTCTCTCATATATATATATATATATATATATATATATATATATATATATAATTTTTATTATTTATTAGTTTTTGTTTTCTTTTTTGTTTCGCTTCTGCTATTTTTTTTTTTTTTTTCGCTGCCACTAATTCTGTCTAGGAGAAAAACTTGATAAATCGGAACAAGATCTTGGCCCAACTTTTTGGTTTATTCACTTTCTTTTCGAAATCTAAATCTAAATCATTTTTAAAAACTCATGAAAATAAAATAATTTGTTTAGTGGAATCTTAAGTAATTTGCAATTCCATGTTTTTTTTAAATGTCGGCCACACTGAGGATTGAACCATTAACCTCCAGGATCTATGGTGTTTGTGGATAGAGTACTTAGTATAATTCGGTTGTAAAGTTATACTCTTCTGAAAGTTTAAGGCTCAATCCTCAGTGTGGGCAACACTCAAAATATAATTGTGAAGTACTTAGGACTTCTACACAGTCAAAATCAGGAATAAAAACATACGCACTCTGTACTTGGTCAAAGACAGCATCAACTTCAACTTATCACAGAAACCTATGTCCTTTACGACTCCATATTACTAATCGCTGTATGTATTCTTGGTGCCAAAATGAACTTTGTCATAACCTTTGGCTACCAGCATCTCTGCTACACAACATAGTTCTCAGTTTTTAATTTTTGAGATGAGGTATGAATGTTTGTATTGTTTGGACAATTATTCTCATTTTTGGTGTTATTGCTACAACGTTTCAGCCAATGAACCTTCCGACTGTCGTCAGGAGTAAACTCAAACCCAAGGGTCCGATTTCTTGCAATACAGATCTAATCCCTTTTTCCTTAATTAAAAAAAAACCATGGAGTTTACACGTGACGACGGTGGTAAGGTTCATCGACAAAAACGTTGTGCCAATAACACTCAAGATAAGAATAATTGTCCAAACAATCAAAAGAATACAACATAGTTCTCAGTTACTTCTAAAAATGGCAGTTTGTTGCTCTCAATATTCAAGTCCACATATGCTGCACGGACATAATATTTTCATTGTCTAGACCTTTGAACAATTCTTGATCCATCACTGTTTTTTTTTTTCAACAAGACATGAATAATGTTGATATATCTTCCTATCTTATCAAAATGTCAATAATACGTCAAAAACATCACCAACATGACCTCCCACAACACCAAAGCCAGCCTGATCGCCACCGAGCTACCACCGGCGATCCCAGTTCCAGACCTATTGAGACAGTGATTGATTAGCTGAAGGTGGCTACGTTGAATAGATGTCATCTCTACTACATCATAATCAAGTTACCTGAATTGATTTTTGTCAATAAAAGTGTTTAAATAAAGCTATAGCGTTGTTTTTTTTTTTTTTTTTTTTTTTTAGGGCGACAAATTTATCGTCTCATCAAAATGTGGGTAATAAATAAGTAGAATTTTAAACTGCTGTATTCATACATTTAATATAAAAATGTACATGCGTACATTGGATTCGCCAATGTAGGCTTTTCTATGTGCGCAATTAAATTGCAAACCGTAAACTCGATTCTGTAACTGTTATATTTCCACATTTTATATAAAACTCATGTACATAGGTTTAAAGGCATCCTATTTTTATCATCCTCTATGAAATTGCAGGTGGTACAGAAATTCATTTTTAATTATGGTATTCACATATCTATATAATATAATAAAGTTGATTTCCCCTGCATATACAGTTTCAATAGGGAAATAAACGAACACTTCCATTCGTTTAGGAATCATAATCAGTACATATAGCATTTCCTAAATCGAGTTTCCCAAAACTATTAGTACACTTCGTCTCCATATACAAATTGTTACATTCATTCTGAAGAAACTGCCATTCTCAAATACGTATTTATATAAAGATGGTAGCAAACACTTTTGCTCTCTATCCATCCAGTCATCTCATTCTCCTCACTTCACTTGCAAAAAAGAGTCTTAACAAGTATCATTATTTCTACAGCACCACCTTTTCTTAGATGTATGGAAGTCTTGGCTTGTGATAAGCACACGTACCATAACATTTACATTCCATTAAACTATTACAATATCATTAAGTCATTGTATTAAACATACAATTCATAATGATTGCATTTTATTCAACCATTATAAAACCATTAATCTATAAAAATTATATACTGAAATATTATTGCGCATGCACTCACCCATACATTTATGAATACTGATAGCACATTCAGGTTGATCCTCAATGAATAATATATTTCCTAAACCTTTCATTTCACTTGGCATAATTGATGCCTATTTTCATAAAGAGGCATATGGGACAAGAAGGAGAAAGAAGCAACTTTAGTAGAAGTTAGTGTCCCAAATAATGGTGGGTTAAACAGAGCTGAGAGGGAAAAGATAACAAAATACCAAGATCTTATGTATGACATGAAAAGAAATTGGAATCTTAGGAAGATCTCCATCATTCCAGTACAGTAGAACCCTGTGATATGGCATTAAAAATTAGTAACAAAATACAGTACAATATGTAATACACATGTATATAATCAAATAACCTTACATATAAAATCGAAAGGCAGGGCAAATATCATAACCAGGCGCCAGAAAAACATTGTATTTCACATCCTAACCTGAAAAAATCGTATCCTAGGGAAGCCGTATCCTGGAGTTCTGTAATTATAGGAGCAACCGGACTCATGAAAAAAGAATTTCAAAAGCTATCTGGAAAATACACCTAGTGAACCAAGTGCAAGAGAGATTGCACTTAAGGGGATGATTAGAATCTTTTTTTTTTTCTTTTTTTTACATAGGCATCACCACTTATCCAGGCCAAGAGGCCACTCGAGGATAAGGGTTAAGAGTGTACAGTAGAAATTGGACAATATAGTAATCGTTAGTAATGGAAATTCGGTAAATTTGTTAACTTGGAACGGCTCATCAAAAACTTGTTTATGTTAGATTTGAAGACAATCATATTTTTAACCAGCTGGAAAGCAGGAAAACGGAAGATAATTCCACAGGCGTGCAGTTCCAAGAAAGAAGCTTTGTTCATGGAATCTACGTTTAAGTTTAGGCACAGATAAAGAGTGGGGGAAATTAGTGATAGTGTTCTCTGCTAGACGGGTGTTTCTTGTGAAAGTCTGGTGAAGGGGGACCATAAATTGTAGCTCAGCCGAGTACTTGCCATGAAAATACCTATAAAGCAGAGACAAACTCGCAACATCTCTTCTATGAGAAAGAGGTTGCAGGGAAGAGAAAATGACATCCCCTACGAGGTTACAAAGTCTATTTAGAACTCTATCAAGGCAGGATAACCTGAAAAAATCCTATCCTAGCGATGCCGTATTCTGGGGTTCTACTGTAATTATAGGAGCAATCAGACTCATGAAAAAAGAATTTCAAAAACTATCTGGCAAATATACCTAGTGGACCAAGTGCAAGGGAGATTCAAACAATTCCACTTAAGGGGATGGTTAGAATCTTAAAAAGATTTTCCTATTGGAATGTATGAGATAGTGAGTGAACGCCTTGCATCCGCAAGGATACCCCATCCCCAGCTTACTTAAGTTTTGATTTACAAATGGTTATTTCTATTCTGTTTTTATTTTGTCATAAAAAAAGAAAAAACAAAAGCAGAATCAACGTACATAAATTTTAATAATATACTTAATCTTTTCTCATGTCAGGTTGTTAAGGAGAAATCCTTCTACACTGTGACAAATTTTATTTCTGTTCCAATAATCTTGTTTTCTTTTATTTTCACTTTTATAAACAAATTCTAATTTAATTACACTCTTTTGTTTCAAAACTATGCTTAGTATTTTGTTAATTTTGGGGGGGAATCTTTCGAGGTAAATTATAGCTTTGCCCAAATGATTTTGCTCTTTTAAAAAAGTTATTTTACATTAATTCTACAAAAATAACAAAAATAAAGAGTTGTATCAGTTCTTTTTTTTTTTTTTTTTACAAGGTGGTAACCACTTATCAAGGCCCGGAAGCCACTCGGGGATAAGGGTTATTGCATGTACAGTACGTTAATGTTGAGATTTAATAACGTGTCTTACTTAAGGGGGCGGTTTATCAGGAATTTGTTTATGTTAGACTTGATGACATCCAAGTTGTAGTCAGGTGGGAAGCAGGCAGACGGAACAGAGTTCCACAGGCGTGCACTTCTAAGAAAGAAGCTTTGTTAATGGAATCTACGTTTTGGTTTTGGCACAGATACAGAGAGGGGAAAATTTTTGACAGTGGTTTCAGCTAGACGAGTGTTTTTCTTGAAAGATCAGCGAAGGGGGACCAGGGATTGGAGCTCAGACGAGCACCTGCCATGGAAGTAACTATAAAACAAAGACAGGCTCGCA
>NC_136524.1:30421532-30431532 GCF_053919585.1 Euprymna scolopes | reverse complement strand
CCCAGTTGAGGGTGAAGGAATTAATGTTTGTAGTCAATTTTTCCATATTTATCGTCCGAAGGGTTGAGCTTCAAAACAATACTGATGTCACAAAAATCAGTCACCTCAGCCAAAGGTTTTAGGTAGACATACAAACATACATACATACATTTAAACAAACAGGTGAGGTTTATATAATAGATTATATATATTTATATATATATTATGTAATATATATATATATATATATATATATATAATATATATATATATTATATATATTGTATATAATATATGTCAGTAGGAGTGTACCATTTGAGTTAATGTTCCCAACTCCTTCTCTTCCAAGCGTTCCTCTCCAGTGCTGATGGTCTCGTCCCACTCTAGCATTGAAATCCCCAAGTAGGATAATCTTGTCCCCCTTGGGGGCCCCGGATAAAATGGTGTCAAGGTCAGCATAAAAGGTCTCCTTTATTTTATCATGTGCATCAAGTGTTGGAGCATACGCACTAATCACAGTGGCCATTTGGTTGCCCGCAAGCATCAGGCGCATGGTCATTAGCCGTTCGTTGATACCAACAGGGGGCTCATTGAGGTGGCGGATGAGGCTGTTCTTTATAGCAAAGCCCACGCCATGGATACGCGGCTCTTCTGCAGGCCTTCCTTTCCAAAAGAAGGTGTACCCGCCTTTCTCCTCCCTCAGCTGCCCGTCGTCAGCCAGTCGGGTTTCAGAGAGCGCAGCTATGTCAATCTGGAACCTCCTTAGCTCTCTTGAGATAATGGCAGTTCTTCTTTCGGGTCGATCACTTGTTTTGTTGTCCATGAGGGTCCTCACATTCCAGGTGCTCAGAACATAACCTGATCATCACGAACACACTTTTCCGACAAAAAAACGCATTCAAAACATCATGGATGCACCCTCGAAGTAAAATCAGGCACCTCATTGACTATGTCATTGTCCGTGCCAAAGACCGCTGTGATGTGCTGAACACCAGGGCAATGACCAGTACAGACAATTGTTGGACCGACCACCGTCTTATTCGCTCCATCATGTCTATCCATTTAATGCGGAAGCAAAGGATGCAAAAAAGACAGAGCCGACCAAAGCTCAACATCGAGCAGCTGGGCGATATCACCTACCAACAACACCTCCAGGCGGCTCTTAGTGCGGACCTGCCCAAGCAGTATCCGCATGACGCTGAAGAGCACTGGGACAAGCTGTCTTCTGCCATTATGGACTCCAGTATAAGCATCCTAGGGCAGAAAAAGCGGAAACATCAGGATTGGTACGATGAAAACGATACCGAAATCCAACAGCTTATAGACACCAAGAGGCAAACTTTTATCACCTGGCAGAATAACATCAATTGCAAGGTTAAAAGAGCTGCCCATGCCAAGGCTAAAGCGGCTGTCCAATCGACAGTCAGGAAGCTGAAGAACATCTGGTGGATGAAGAAGGCTCAGGAGATCCAGCAGTTTGCTGACTCTGGGGACACCAGAAGATTCTTTGAAGCCACAAAAGTGGTATACGGCCCCAGCTACCGTTCTCTGACCCCCCTTCGGTCTAAGGATGGGCTCACGCTGCTGAAAGGAAAGGGAGAAATAACAAATAGATGGAAAGAGCATTACAAGGATCTTCTGAACAGGGACACCACTCCAGAGATGGAGGCCCTTGAAAAACTCCCCCAACAGCCCATAATTGAGAGCATGGGAGAACCACCCAGTCTGGAAGAGGTGCGGGATGCAATTAGGAAGATGAAAAACAATAAGGCGGCTGGTTCTGACGGCATCCCAGCAGAAATCCTGAAGAAAGGCGGGCCTGATCTTCTCAGACACATCCATGCCCTGCTGCTCAAAATATGGGAACAAGAGAAAATCCCTGCACAACTTAGAGATGCCCTAGTTGTCTCCATCTTTAAGAAGGGAGACAAGGCAAACTGTGGGAACTACCGGGGCATTTCTCTCCTCTCTACCACAGGGAAAGCCCTAGCTCGGGTTTTGGCCAACAGGCTTACACCCCTTGCAGAAACCATCCTTCCCGAGTCCCAAAGTGGCTTTCGACCAAATAGAGGCACGATGGACATGATCTTCACTGCTCGTCAACTCCAAGAAAAGTGCAGGGAGCAAAATTTACCATTATACATGGCTTTTATAGACCTTACTAAAGCCTTTGACTCTGTGAACCGTCAAGCCCTTTGGCTGGTTCTTGCAAGGTTTGGATGCCCAGAGAGGTACATTCGGGTACTGAGACTGCTGCATGACAATATGTCAGCTACAGTCCTCAGTAGTAGTGGAGATGAAACAGAGCCCTTCAGGGTTGACACGGGAGTGAAACAGGGATGTGTCATTGCCCCAACCCTGTTCTCCATCTTCATTACTGCTATCCTCCATCTTACGGACAAACATCTTCCCCATGGAGTTCGGATTATGTACAGAACCGACGGCCGACTTTTTAACATCAACAGATTTAGGGCCAAAGGTTGAACGAACACCATATCCATTATGGAGCTACAGTATGCAGACGATAACGCCCTTGTAGCCCTCTCAGAAGAGGACCTACAGTGTACACTGGTTGCCTTCACGAGGGCGTACAAACAGCTAGGACTAACAATTAATATAAAAAAAACCCAAATCCTCCATCAATCACCACCAAACAGTACTCCAGTCTCACTCCCAAACATCTCCATTGACAACGCAAGACTGGAAAATGTGGACCACTTCCCATACCTAGGCAGCATCCTATCATCAAAAGCCAACATAGATGATGAAATACAACACCGTCTCAGCTGTGCCAGTGGGGCTTTCTCAAGGCTAAGGAAGAGAGTATTTGAGAACCGTGACCTTCTGGCAAAGACCAAAATCATGGTATATAAAGCTGTCTTGCTGCCCACTCTTCTCTATGGATCGGAGACCTGGACCACATACAGGAGGCACGTAAAAACCCTGGAGACGTACCACCAAAGATGCCTCCGAAAAATCCTCAGAATTAGTTGGAAGGACCGACGCACCAACACCAGCGTCCTGAGTGAGGCTGACATTCCCACTATCACCGCTACTGTTGCTCAACGCCAGCTCAGATGGACTGGTCATGTTGTCCGAATGCCGAATCTCCGCCTCCCAAAACAGATTTTCTACTCTCAGCTTGTTGAGGGAAAGCGTGCCCAGGGTGGCCAAAAGATGAGGTATAAGGACAACATCAAAGCAAATCTAAAGCGGTTTCACATGGACCTTAAGACATGGGAGGACGTGGCTGGGAGCAGGTTGGCATGGAGGAGCGCTGTCCACAAAGGTGCTGCGCTTTATAGTAGTGACCTAAATAAAGCTGCTGAGGATAGGCGCAAGCACAGAAAGGACAGATTATTAACCAGACACACCCAACCCTACCCCACCACCACTACCTTTATCTGCCCAAATTGCACAAGACAAATTGGGTCTAGGATTGGGCTCTATGCTCACCTGAGGACCCACAGAAGCCACAACGGAGGACAGTCTTACTCGGACACGAGTGACCGCCGATGATGATGATATAATATATATGTATATATATACATATAAAATACCAGGATGAGAAACTGGCGCAGTCTATCCTTCTCTTGAGGGTAGATGGGACTCTCTTAAGCCGTGGTAAGCACCCCATCTAGTGATGGCGTCACGATAAAAAATACCCTTGATAGCCCTGGCGAAGCATCAAGCATTCAGCTACCGACAAGATTTTAATTACACTACAAACTCGTGTAGTGAGTTCAATCTCAGCTACGGCCGCATTAAATGGATGGATGGATATATATTATATATCTATATTATATTTTATATATACATAATACATATATATATATATATATATATATATATATATATATATATATACATAATACATATATATATATACATAATACATATATATATATACATAATACATATATATATATATATATATATATATACATAATACATATATATATATATACATAATACATATATATATATATATATACATAATACATATATATATATATACATAATACATATATATATATACATAATACATATATATATATATACATAATACATATATATATATATATATATACATAATACATATATATATATATACATAATACATATATATATATATATATACATAATACATATATATATATATACATAATACATATATATATATACATAATACATATATATATATATACATAATACATATATATATATATACATAATACATATATATATATATACATAATACATATATATATATACATAATACATATATATATATACATAATACATATATATATATATATATATACATAATATATATATATATATATATATATATATATATATATATATATATATAAAACAAAGAAGTGACACATAACTTTTTATATTTCGGTCAAAGAAACCTCATTAGGCATAAGAGCCTATTTATATACACAATATATTACTTTGTGATATATATATATATATATAATAAATTCCACAGCCAAACAACGTAATATATATATATATATATATGTATATATATACATATATATGTATATATATATGTGTAGATATATATGTATATATATATATGTATATATATATATATATATGACTTCAAAGTATATAAAAGCATATTTTGAGAATATTTTTCATTAGTTATTGCACTAGCACTCAATACACAGTAGAGCTTTCACGACACTACATGCAAAACTAATTCAGAAACTAAAAAGATGTATCCACGAAGCAGACATGCCAGAATGGATGACCAAGGGTAGAACCACACTGGTGCAAAAAGATTCAGAAAAGGAACCGCCCCCAGCAACTACAGGCCAATTACATGTTTACTTGCAATGTGGAAAATACTAACAGTGCGACTGAGGAAGCAAATTTATCATTCCCTTCATAATCGTGGACTACTCCCCGAGGAAAAGAAAGGACTAAATAATCCTGAAGGAAGTTAAAAGTAGAAAAAAAGTATATAGCCATACAAATAATTGTATGACAGGATCCCGCAGCCATGGATAATACAATGCGTGAGACTGCACAAAATACCAGACAAAATAATCAATGTAATAGAAAATGCAATGGAAACATGGAGATTTGAACTGACAGCTGGTGGACAACACATAACTGAGATTAAAATACAAAGAGAGATCTTCCAAAGTGATTCCTTATCACCATTACTGTTCATCATAGCCATGATGCCTCTGAACAATATATTTAGAAAATGCCAAGCCGGATAGAAGTTCACTAATGAAAGAATGGATCACCTAATGTATATGGATGACCTGAAGCAATTTGCAAAAACCAAGAAGGAATAAAAGATGTTAATAAACATAACCAGACCCTTCAGCCAGGATCAGGATATCTGGATGAAATTTGGCATGGAAAAGTGTGTACTGCTGATCATGGGAAAAGGAAAACAGGAAGAAACAGAAAGTATGACACTACTCAACCAACCGTTTATAGGTGGAACAAAGAAGAGCTGAGACATCTTGACCAGAAGACAAGGAAACTCATGACTATGCACAAAGCATTACATCCAAAGCATGATACTGACCGACTCTACATGAAAAGGAAAGACGAGGGAAGAGGACTTATTTGTATAAAAGACTGTGTAAATGACACAAAATAAAATTAGAAAAATACATAATGCAGAACACTGAAAGAATAACAACAGCAGCAAGAGACATCGAAAAAATGAATTAGATAGAAAAAGGAGAGGAAAAAGATGAGATGAGGAAAGAAAATTTGGAAGAGAAACAGCTACACATACGATTCATAAGGATGACACAAGATGAGACTAACAAAAACACTTGGACCCGGCTACAAAAATGAAACGAGGATTGACAAGACATAAAGAAACAGCAAATGCAGACTCTGTGGACAAAGAGATAAAACAATAAACCACATAATAAGCGAATGCAGCAAACTAACCCAAAAAGGATATGAAAATAGGTACAATCAAGTGGGGAAGGCATCTTGAACACACAGACAAATAGGTCAAGCACTAACTGGCAGCAGTACTTGAAAGTGAAAGTCACAAAATCCAATGAGACATGGATGTACAAACGGATAAATCCATCCAAGCAATAAGACCAGATGTCGTAATAGTTAACAGGAAGGAAAAGTCTTGCCAGATAGCAGATTTTGCTATTCCAGCAGACCACAGAGTAACGATCAAAGAGACAGAGAAGCAGAGCAAATACATGGAACTGGCCATAGAGAGCTCAAAGGATTATGGAGGATGGCAAATGTTAAGATAACACTACTAATAGCATGAGCACTAGGAACAATCCTGAAAACTTTTTAAAAAGTATGGGAGAGATTGGATCAGAGGGATGGCTGAGAAGATAATGGAAACAGGTGAAATATTAAGGGAAACTTTTGATTGTGGAAACTAATACACACGATCCCTAGGTGCTAGCTGGACATATAGAAATTGCTACAGTGGTAAAACATGAAAAACACTACGTAATCATCAAAAATGAAGCTGCAAAAGTGTAAGTTAAATATCCTTGCCTTCCATTTTTTTTTTGTACCACACCAAATAAGTGAAGAGGGTCAAAGAGGATGGAAAAACCGAGGAGAGAAAGCACTAACCAGACCTCCATTGGATGAGTGCGAAAGGGGACTGGGAGACCTTGAGTAGGCTTATTAGCACTCAAATTCCAGTGAAGACCAATGGTCGCTACCAACGTAAAATCAATGGTAAACGACTATTGTAATAACGCAAACTAATTTGCAAAGGTTATTGAAAGAGGTGGTGAGTACTGGGAATCTGGAGGGACTTGTTTTCACTCAGACTCCAGGGAACACCACAGATTATGGCCTGTGTATCAACTCCTAGTGAGTAGTAGTAATAATAATAATAATAATAATAATAATAATAATAATAATGATAATAATGATAATAATAATAATAATAATAATAATAATAATGATAATAATGATAATAATGATAATAATAATAATAATAATAATAATAATAATAATAATAATAATAATAATAAATTGAATCTCTGTCTGATAAAATCTGGGATAAAAATGTAATTGCATTTGTGTAGAAATCGAACATAATTCTGTATTATTAATATAAGTATATGGTACAAACAGGGAGATAGAGGGAGAAGTAAAAAAAAAAAACAAAAAAAAACTTATTAGTAAAGAATTATATATATACTAGCAGTTTTACTCGGCCTTGCTCGGAGGTTGCTTTGATGCCTTTTTTATGCTTATTTTAATCTGTATCTTTGATAATTCAAATATTTTCTTTCTTTTTTTTTTTTTTTTTTTTTGTAATCCTAAAATTATTTTAGTAAATTTCGGTTATATTGACACCTTACTGATCAACGTAGCCCCCACACAGTGGATGCAACATGCCAGCAACAATCCAATTTCTCTGATTTGTCCCCTTAGCAGCTATTCTTCCAGCTCAAAACCAACTATTTTGGTGAGATTTTTATTTTTTTTTTTTGGGGGGGGGTATGATTTATTGAACTGTATGTGAAAGAAACCACAGGATTAATATATCGACTATCTATTCGTTGTAAGAATTTATGTGGTTGTCGCTGTATAGTTCTACAATTAGTCAACTGTGTTGAAAAATTCCTTGTTTTACGTCGCTGGGCATACTACTTGTGCTTGGTTGTTGGGGGGCCTATGTTTTGTTAAACCGATATATAAGAAACCTCTGAGTCACATTTTCACTAAATATGTGTGTAGACTGTTTTGCAGTTTCTTCAGTACCAGTTGCTTGTTCAATAGACGTTCAAAAACAGAAACAGAATTTACTTTTGCACTGCTAAAAAACGTGAATTTTCAAGTCTTATAAAATTCTTTGCAGTTAATGAAAAAAAAATTAAGAAATTTACGTGCGGAGTTTGAACCTACAGACCACGTTGAGCAAAAAAAAACAAACAAACCAAAAAAACAAAAAAAAAAAACACTATCAACTTACCCACAGTAGAATTTTCATGGCCCGTTGTTCTATCATTGTTGCTAAGCAACAACATTGGGGAAAAAATGGCCTTACCAATGATAGATAAATTACAATAAAGGTTTTGATTATCGATTATCGGTAATTATCGAGGGTATTCTGAGACAAACTTAACTAAGATAACTTCCAGACTCATACACTAAAGTTCTGTAAATTTTAAAGAAAATCTATTCTGCCGTTTCAGAGTCTATAAGGAACGAACTCAAACATACACACACAGACAAATTTGCATTTATATAACTGTATATATATATATATATACACACACACACACACACACACACACACACACACATATATATATATAAAATCAAGAAGTAAAAATTTACTTTGCAAGCCAAAAGCTTCTATAAATTTAAAGTGAATATAAATATTAATATTTATATAGTAATAAAAAAGCTCAATACAACCAAAATAAGAAATAGAGCTTGTTATAGAAGAACACAATTTAAGATTGTAAATTATATTTTACATGAATTTATTGTTCAACAGGATACTCAAATAAATATTAAAATTTCCTTAATCCATGGAGTTTCAAAGAAATGCGTTCTTCTCATCAGAGGAAAGATATTAGCTAATGAATATTATAGCAAAGTTATGAATTTGATGGTACTGGCATTGATTACAACTGCATAATATGAAAACGAGCCATATATGCTAAAAAGGTTTTAGTGCAAAGGGTTCATGAAATGGGGGAAAAAAATAAAAAATTAAAGAAATAAATTAAAAATTAAAAATCCAGATGAAAGTGGTTATGTATTTTCAATGATGAAATGATCATAAGAGTTATTGTTCTCATAAGAAGAAGTTGGATTTATAATGTTGACAAATACACCCAAATTAAAAACCCAAAATATATGTAATCCAAGTTTGTAGAAAGATCCTGTTTGCAAGCAGTTGAGTAAGAAAGATTATTTCGAATCATTAAAGTTTTTTCACTTATGAGTAGCACAACCAGCATAACGGATGCTTCCCTGGCCAGGTAAAAATTTAGTAATGATGGAAAATTTGATTTCAAAAATACAATGGAAGTAAAAAAAAAAAAATACAACGGAAGTAAGAAAAAAAAAAGGTAGTTGTGTAATCATGATAGTAACCAAAAAGCGTCTTTAACGACTTAAATAAAAAATAAAACTTAGATCTCAGAACATTCCCTTTTCAATCAATTGGGCTATCTATAAATATAAAAGCGAAAATGTATGTATGTATGTGTGTTCGCTTTTTCTGTGTGTCTACAAAAGGCTTCTTTCAGAGAAGCGGTCGGTCGGTTCACAACTTTTTAAAACTTTTTATATCACAGGTGATGTAATCGTAATATCTCACAGTTAACAACGAAGCTCGCCTGTCTATTTAATTTGCTCGATTTCGGGAGGATAAGTATTCAATATTTGTCGCTCACGGCATGTGGGTTAGTCTTTTTCCTATAACATCTTTGGGGGGGGGGGGAGCGTTCAGCAGTAAATGAAAATCCCACAGTCAAACTTGACTTGATTAACTCATTAAAACGAGCACCTGCTAAATCCAAGTAATCAAATAAATTCAAACGTGATTCCGTAAGCATGTTGCGGTGGGTCAATGGTTAACGTCGCATGTTTTTTTTTTCACAACTTTGCCTCAGCGGTTCGGGTTCGATCCTCATACTTACTTTTTTTCTTAACCACCCCCCACCTCCAAACACTCGGGCAACGCCGGGTACCCCTCGCTAGTTCTTAATAAATCTAAGTCATATACCCCAGGCTCTAAGTTTTCGTCAAATTATTTGAGACAATAATTAACCAAGCTCTAGTCCATCACCTTACAGATGCTAAACTTCTGACTGAACAACAATATGGATTTAGACAAGCCCGTTCAACAGCAGACATCCTAACTGTAATCTCAGAACATATATACCAGTCACTGGACAAAGCGGGGGAGTGTAGAGCGGTAGCTCTAGATATATCTAAGGCTTTTGACAGGGTATGGCATGAAGGTCTTCTCAGGAAAATTAGATCATACGGTATCACTGGAAGAATACATGAC
>NC_136524.1:30414032-30416532 GCF_053919585.1 Euprymna scolopes | reverse complement strand
ATGAAATTATATTATCAAAGAGTAAATCTTTTTGCATTTTTGTATAATTTTGGCCCTTCTCTTCCGATGAAAAACATTTAGCTTCGAAATGCCACGACCTAAAGAAGTTTTTTCTCATTTCCCCCCCCTTTACTTTTCCTTATTGCTTTGACGATATAATAAACTTTATATATAACCTTTATACCTTATCTTTTATTGTATATATATATATACATGAAATTATATTATCAAAGAGTAAATCTTTTTGCATTTTTGTATAATTTTGGCCCTTCTCTTCTGATGAAAAACATTTAGCTTCGAAATGCCACGACCTAAAGAGTTTTTTTTTCTCATTCCCCCCCCCTTTACTTTTCCTTATTACTTTGACGATATAATAAACTTTATATATAACCTTTATACCTTATTTTTTATTATATATATATATATATATATATATATATATATATATATATATATATATATATATACATGAAATTATATTATCAAAGAGTAAATCTTTTTGCACTTTTGTATAATTTTGGCCCTTCTCTTCTGATGAAAAACATTTAGCTTCGAAATGCCACGACCTAAAGAAGTTTTTTCTCATTTCCCCCCCCTTTACTTTTCCTTATTGCTTTGACGATATAATAAACTTTATATATAACCTTTATACCTTATCTTTTATTGTATATATATATATACATGAAATTATATTATCAAAGAGTAAATCTTTTTGCATTTTTGTATAATTTTGGCCCTTCTCTTCTGATGAAAAACATTTAGCTTCGAAATGCCACGACCTAAAGAGTTTTTTTTTCTCATTCCCCCCCCCTTTACTTTTCCTTATTACTTTGACGATATAATAAACTTTATATATAACCTTTATACCTTATCGTTTATTATATATATATATATATATATATATATATATATATATATATATATATATATATATAAGTGAACGTGTCTGTCTGTCTGTCTGTCTGTGTACATTTCCCTACGCAATAATTCTGTCAATTTTTAGTCTATAGACTCGAAATTTGAAATACCGGGTACTGAGATTTGGGAAAATCGATGTGACGGGTGTCAGCCAGAAATTTGGCTGTTAAGGGGTCAAATTTCAACGATTTGACCTTTAAGAACTCTACCAAACTCCTCCGACAATTTTGGCTCTAGACACTTGTAATTTTAGATATAGGTTCCTTGAACCTGGATCTAACTTAATAAAGTGATTTGAGCCCGAAACTATAGATTTTAAGGGGTCATAATAGGGGTCAAAGTTTTAAAAAATTAACCATTTTTTTTGTTTTTTTGCTTTTTTTGCACAGCATACACCTCCAAACACCCGAGCAACGCCGGGCACCCCTGCTAGTATATAATAGTTTGGAACATAAAAAAACAACATTCATTTTTATTCTAGGGGCATCACTTGAATCGGATGCCTGAATTACATATCGTTTTCATTGTTCAATCCATTTTTCTGTTGTCCTTTTCTATGTTTCTTTAAAAGATTTTAATCTTTATTATATTTCCAATGTATGTGCTAAAAAGCGCATTACTATCCATGATAAATATTTTGCTAAATACATTTCCTCTGAGGAGATGAGCCTTACATCGAAAATCTATGGATTAAGGAAAGAACTTTAAATGTCTTGTATTCCTTGTTTCAAATAATAAATTTTTGCTTTGAAAATTCTATATTTTACTGTAAAAAATTTAATATAAAGCCTACAATTCTTATAAAATATGTATAAATATGTATATATTATTATTACCATTATTATTACTATTATTATTATTACTACTACTACTACTACTACTACCTACTAGGAGTTTTAAACGTTTCATGATCAGTGATTACTCACTGACAATGAGCGGTGGTGTTCCCTGGAGTCTGAGTGATAACAAGCGTATCCAAATTTCCAGTTCTCTCCATCTCTTTCGATAACTTTTGCACATGAATTTGTATCGTCGCAACAACTCTTTGCCATTGATTTCCTGCTTGCAGCGATCATCAGCCTGGAATTTGGGTGGCAACAAGCCTCCCCAAAGCCCCAGTCTCCTTTTCACTTATCCAGTGGATGCATGGTTAGTGCTTTCTCTCCTCAGTCTTTCCATCCTATTATTATTGTTATTATTAAAAAATAAAAAAAAAATAAAAAAAAAAAAATAATAATAATTCTGATTTCATTTATCAACGTCTCTCTGGAAAGGGATGGGATTCATTTCCAGAAGATTTCCTTTAATCCCGGCTTCAAACTAGGAGCTTCAAAGATCAAGGGTTTTCCTAAGGATGTTGGTGGTACCTATAATTGCAGAGGTCTGAAGGCCGCCTAAAACATCGGGGATTTGTAGTTTTTTCAATTGTCCTTCCAGACGACGATGATGATGACGACAACAACAACAACAACAACAACAACAGTATTATTATGTTATTATTACGTTATTATTATTAGCATACGGCATAATCACATTGACAGGCCGGTTCCCGCTGGATCAGTGAAGTTAAGCAACATTGAAC
>NC_136524.1:30401532-30409032 GCF_053919585.1 Euprymna scolopes | reverse complement strand
TGGTTGCCTTGTAATGATACAGGATACTTTCTAGCATGGTAGAGGGAGCCTACCTTCTTTGCAACAGCCGTGGCAATGCCCTTGATGTATCTGTTCCAACTCATGTTCCCTGTAAACCTTATGCTGTAGAGTTTGAATGAAGTACTTTTAGGTAAATTATTGTCAGCCATAGCTATTGGTGGTTTAGAAGGTTTCATGTAATTATTAAAGGAAACAAACTAAGTCTTGACAGCATTGAATGTCACCATCCATTTTTGTCGGCATTCAACTACTGACTGGATGTCTTCCTCTAGGGTTTCCGCTATTACCTTAGATATGTGCTCATTTGTTTTCCCCACGTGCCTGTTATAGAGCATGGTGTCATCAGCAAATATACCCATCTCAGAAACAATTTTATCAGGGAAGTGGTTCATGAATATCAGGAATAATAAAGGTCCAAAGATCGACCCTTGAGGTACACCCGCATTTATATCATATTGCTTTGCTGTACGACCATCGAGGACAACCTGGATTCTTCTTTTATTCAAGACTAGTCTGGGTACCTGGTGTTGCCCGGGTGTTTGGAGATGTGTGTGGACCAAAAAAAAAAAAAATGGTAGTAGGTAGGCAGGCTCGAACCTGTACCGCGAACGAGGAAAAGTATGCAAAAAAAAAACAAAAAAACTCTGATATCTTTGCTGTTGCGCCCATCACCAAACTGGAAGTGGCAACGATTTAAATTAAGGCTAGTCAATCGAAAAGAGGGGAGGACTTTTGAAAATATTGGTGAAAACAGCGACTCCTCCTTGTAGAAAAGTGCCCAGTTGAGAGTGAAAGAATTAATATTCTTACCCAATTTTTTGATATTTGTGGTCCGAAGGGTCAAGCTTCAAAATGATAACCGATCTCATGAAAATCCATCGCCTCTGTCGAAAGTTTTAGCAAACATACAAACATACGCACATTCAAACAGACAAGTGAGATTTATATTATAGAAGGATTTAATTATGTTAATTATGTTTTAATTAGGCTGAATTGTGAACAAGAACAGAATTCTTAACAACAACAACACAAATATAAAAAAAAAAAATCAAATTGCAAGTAAAAAAAAACTCTGTTAAATTCTCTCGGTGAAGTTAGAATTGCAATTTATCAGCCACTTAGCATCTAAATGTTAATCTATAGACCTAAAAATGTGTGTGTGCGTGTGCGTGCGTGTGTGCAATTCTCAACCTACATAGTCAACGAATTTTGGATCTACAGACTTGTATCTATAATATTTTGTTCAATGTTAAGAATATCCCAAAATAAAAACTATTAAATTTCAACGATGTTGTTGATAGTGTGTTCAATAAAAATGTATCATTTTATTCAATTTAAGTAAACAAAATTGCTGTTATTTGCAACAATAAATCTATAAATGATGAATATTTTTTAGACTAAAACAGTAGATTTATTGTTGCAACTAATGGCAATTTTGTTTTACCTAAATTGAATAAAATAATTATATATATATATATATATATATATATATATATATATATATTTATAGAAAATCACTTGTTTTTGTCTTCCTTCCTCAACATTGACAATTTTCCATTTCTTGCATTGTGATGGTTTTCTAATCTATAAAAAGTGAGAATGTGTGTGTGTGTGTGTGGTTGTGTGTGTGTGTTAGCACAATCTCAACCTATATACTCAACGAATTTTGATCTACAGGCTTGAAATGTTATTCAAACATGCAGAAAATTTTTTAATCTGTTTACATCTGGAAAAAAAAGGGCTGCTAAGGAGTCAAAATTGAAAAATTTGGTACTTAGGGAGGGTCATCAGATTTTTATCTTTTTGTAAATTGTTTCATGAATGCACATGCGTGCTGTGTCAAGCTGGTTTAATGGTTATCGTACTTGACTCACTGTTTTTAGGCTCTGCTTTTGATCTCAGCTTGAGTATTTTTTTTACTTACAAGAAGTGAACTGTTTAGAAAAGAAACACAACACTTGCATGCCGATGTCTCAGTTTCTCTCGTTTTTTTTTTACTTCAATTTTTTTTTTTTAAAGGAATTAACGTTGCCTTTAATACTTATAGTATTTCTGTTTACAATAAATAAGAATTCTGCATTAATTAAAATATAATATTTATGTGTATTTTACGACCAGGCAACGCTGGGCGGCCTGCTAGTATTATATATTTTTTTAGTGTTGAATAATAAAATCCACTAAAGCATCCATCATGATCATCGTCATATTTGATCTAACATCTGTTTTACGTTTGCTGTTATCTGTTGGACGGCTTTAAGGAATTACATCCGGTATTTATTTATCACTCTTTTCCTACAGTAGAGCCTTATCATTTTCTTCCATGCTTTTTAGTCGCGTGCAAGCGACTATATAAGTCACTCCGTCAGTCGGTCGGTCTGTCCGTAACACTTTTGTGCTTGGCCTTTTTGGTTAAGATCAAAGGTCTGTTATTAATAGATGCTGTTCTTAGCTTTTTAAGATTTTCTTGGCCTTTTGGTCAAGATCAAAGTGTAGTAGAGTTGGCCATGTGCCTAAGTTTTTTGTTCATTGTTGATTTTCAATGTATTTTTAACATGAATAAAGGATTCAATATCTCAAAGTGTAGTAAGTAGGGTAAGCATTATGTTTGCAGAGAGGTCTGTGTTCAAAATCCAAGGGAGGGAGGCTTGGGACTGCCCGATCTCCTGTCAAAAGCACGCAGAGAGGTTGGCCCACCTGAGCCGTTCGTTGTACGTAGACGTTCCATGGGTCACTGCGGTTGGAAGCTCGTTTTCCAATCTCACACCCGACCCCTTGGTCGAAGCTTGGCGGAGACCGAGGGGGGAACAAACATTCTACGCGGAATGCCAGTCCACACATAAAGTGTTGCCGGGGACCAGTGTCCTCGAACAGTCTAGGAACAGGCTTTATCGGGAGCTAGTGGGGCGTAGCACAAAGGAACCGCTGGTGAAATGGACGGGGATGTCGTTAGAGGAGGTCCGCTCCCAGTGGAGTTGAGCACCAGGACGGGACTTTCTTACAAACTCGGAATTTTCCCTTACCTGGCGACTTGCCCGGAACGCACTGTCCCTCCTTGAAGAACTCAACCTGTACAATGAAGAAACCCGGGTCTACTGCCTGCGCTGCGACGAGGATATGAGGGAAACAGCCGGTCATGCCTTTTTCCGCTACAGCAGACTCAAGACGCTCCTAGGGTACGTCAACGAGGTAACGGCTCGCATCGATGCCAAGCGCTGGCTTGAAATCGACGAGTCATATTTTGTGGAGAACATTGATCAGCCGCTGCCTAGGGAGGAAAGAATGGTTTTTCTAGCGATACTAGCAATAGCGAAGATGGTCATATGGATCACACACCTCAAGCGAGTCTGCAAAGGGATATCTGTTCCGGATTGGGATCTGATCGTCTACTTTAAACATCTGCTTAAAGTAAAGATCGGATGCGATTGGAAGAGGTTGCCTTGAGTGGCCTTTCACAAGAAGTGGGTGCATGATGCTAGCTTGTGCATCCGACAAGGCGCCAAGTTTGAATTCGTGTTACCACCGTAAGCATGGCACACGCGGTACTGGGTCCTACGGAGCTCATCCCGCTAGGTTAGACAAATAAAAAGTAAAGAGACTCTTGACTGGTGGTACTAATGAGATCCTGTCCCCCGATTGTTTGTTTTTTGGTACGATGCCCCGGAAAATCAGTAGTTGTTCTAATTTTCTATATTAGCTCAGGGAGGGACCTTACTAACAATGCACTAGGCAATTTTATTTTTTGTATATTTCTTCTAGATTCCTCACTCCCCAACACAAACTGTTTTTCTTCCAAATTCAAGAACTTTTTATTTTCCAATGAATTGAACTTTTTTCATACACACACACATTTTAATAAAAAGAAAAAATGTTGCACACACACACACACACACATACACACAGAAATTGTATATATATATCCTTTCTTGCAAAACGCTGGGGTTTTCATTAGTTAGTTTAGAGTCCACAGAGTGAATGAGGTATTGTGGTAAATGTTGCCAGTCAAGAGTAAAGTCGCCAAAGACTCCATTTTCACTTTAGTAACAAAGACCCTGCAACACTCCCCTCCCACTTCTTATAGGGCCTTGTGCCTAAATTTGTTTTGTAAACTGGAATTTTACTTTAAATTTATTTTGATTTTACATTGAATTATCTTGATTGTAATTTTCATTTTCACGAAATAAATTATATAAACAAAATCAAAGTGTAGTATCTGTTCTTACTACATGCTGTACTTATTGTGATATAAAGTGGGGGATCACTTTTCTGTATTAATTTTATGTAAAATGATCACCCACTTTACAACCAGTCAGTCTCAAAGCCATTCAAGTCATTCTCCAGATCATTCAAGTTGTTTTTGAAGGATTCCAGTTATTTTTTAAGCATTCAAGTCATTCTTAAGGTCATTCAATTCATCTTTAATTTCATTAAAGTAATTCTAACTCATTTACTTTTTATTTATTTAAGTCATTTCGGCCCATTTTTCGGTCATTTTAGTTTATCTTTAAGAATTTCATGTCAATCCTACATTCACGCATTCATTCATTACACAAGAGCATGCGACTAATGGCTATTGGCCTTGTTCTTTTTGAAAGCAATTTATTTACTTCCAACTTGTTTTGTTACTTTTTTTTTAAACTATACATTTAGAAAGAATGAAAAATGTTGCTAGATTAAGAATTTAAAGTCAAGATCTGCTAGTGCTAGTGTATGGAAGGGATACCAAATTTCTGGCGTCAGAAAATTTAGGTTGCATGATATAAGATGAGTGGTGCAACACTAAATAACAAATTCTTTGAACTGTTTTTTTTATTTTTATATATTCTTTTTATTTTATTGTATACATTTTTTGTGGACTCTTATCCTCAGATTCATAGTTGTTGTTTCATCACATTTCGGCCATTGATTAACAGCGATAGGATAGGAATGCTGAGTCGTAACTGCATCCCCAGTAATTACTGCCTTCCATAGTTGTTGTTGTTGTCTTACCACGTTTTTTGGCCACCCAATCCTCTGGCATGCTTTGGGTAAGAATGAAATCGCTATTTTCAGACAATAGTTATCTTGAAACATGGTGAAACAACAACAATTATGAAGATGAGGATAACAGTCCACACAATTACATAAATTATAAAGCCTCATCTCAAAGGATTAAAAAAAATCATTGCTTGTTGGAAAAGAAAATTCTTTGAACTGTTTTTTTTTTTTTTTTTATATAAAAAATTTTTTTTAGTTTATTTTTGTTCGACTTTTAAGATCAATAAAATCCCAAAAGTTACAAAAGATAAAGTAACTAGTTAAAGAAAGAAAAAGTATTGTTTCGTTTCTAAAAAAAAAAAAAATAAAAAAAAATAAAAATAAATGGATCTTTCGGTTGTGGGGTGGGTAGTTGATTGAAAGACCAATAAAAAAAAAAGTAGGCTATGTCATTTGATTTTACTCTGGTCATTTTCCTATACCAGAAATTTGGGACCCCTTTCATTCACTAGCACGTTATTAATCTGACCCCACCCGGGACGATGAGAAACCCTGTGCCCTTTTCAGCTTTGCTCATTACAATGTTAGTTTACATTTTATAATACTGAACAGACATCTCGCTGCTCAACTCCTTTCAATCCCTTGTCAAACATGATCCCAAATAGTAGCCCCTCATGTTCTAAGTGGCAATATTGCTATTTTGCCATGGAAATAAGTAAAATAAATAAATAAATAAATAATTGGGTGTGGTGTCCATGGATGCATACAACGTTGACTGGGTAGGATGGGGTATTAGTACATCAACATTAGTTGAAATGAACTTCTCAGGAATTAATGAAGATCTCCTTCCCCAACCCTGAGTACTTATACCCCAAACCCTGAACTCATTCATAATATTTCTGTTAGTAGCTTTTGATTCCAAATTCCAAATAAAGTTAACAAAATTTTTTCAAAATGATACATTTCGTTTTATATTGACTAGAAACATGAGGCCTGCAGGCGAAAAATCTAGTACACACTGAATATCAAATTGTTTGTAGGGCAATACATATTTAAAATAATATTGGTACATATAAATACATACTCTGCTTTTATTTTCAAATTGTCTTAATAATCGAGCACTCTGCTAGGTTTCTCAGCCAACAACCTGACATACATACAAACACAGACACAAGAAATCAACGAATATTATTAATAAAACATATTAAGTGGACCATAGGCAATTAGTGGTAACGTTGTATGATAATTTGTTTGAAAATTTTTTTTGTAAATGGAGATAGAGGAATAAGTAAAAGTATAAATCTTTAAAAAACTTTGCAAGGATGAGATATAGGTAAAATATTTTCGCTTGTTTTCTTTTCCTTATAAGGGAAATGGTTTCCATAATGTTTCATTGTAAAAGTGTTTTTATTCAATAAGTCTGAAGAAAGGCTGTTTTTATAGAAATTTTCAAACGACATAATGTTTGAATTTGTCCGAATAGTCTTGAAACAAGTGTAACTAATATTGAAATACACTATTTGTTGCTATCAATCCATTCCTTGATGTCTTGGTTTTTGTTAAAACAATATATATATATATATATATATATATATATATATATATATATATATATATATATATATATATATATATATATATATATATTAGTGATGGGACGATTCCAATATTTTTCCCGATTCTGATACAATTACTGAGTCCGTACTAAATTCCCGATGCCGATTCTTTATAAATCTCTAAATATTTAATTATTAAGTTGTTATTTCTCCTGATTTTCTTAAAAACACATGCTAAATGTACAGATATTTTCCTAAACGTCAAAATTCACATGTGGAGGATGATCTATCGATTTTAGTTTTACTGGTAATTTAAAATCAATAAATATTTATTATTATACCATTATTACCAGCAATGGAAGATTTTGCTTTAAACAAAATCAAATAAAAAAAGACAATTAAAAGAATCGTTTTGGCATCGGAAAATAGGCATCAATTTTTCTGATTCCGATTAATCGTCCCAACACTAATATATATATATATATATATATATATATATATATATATATATATATATATATATATATATATATATATATATACTCTGAGGTTATTGTTTTCCAGAGATAACCAATGAAGTTTAATGAGGTTAATACAAGGGTGCTCAATACTGAAGTAGAGCAGGGTACACACTTTATTTGTTTTTACATAAGCAGTAATATTTTGTTACACAGTCATGAGCATGTATCGGTCAGCTAGCTACAAGTAATTAGAAACCTCTTCAGGTAATACAGCTTATATGAAAGCAAAATTATATTAGGTCTTCCTTCTCACAGGGATATTAACTCCCTATGATGAGGAAAACCCTATATTTTCATTGCAAACTTTGCTTTCATAAAATATGTATCCTTTGAAGAGGTCTCTCAATGTATGCATACAGTGGCCCTGCTGTTTTAACAGCATTGTTGACGACAACATTCCAAATTGTAAAGCCATGGTAATCTTCAGA
>NC_136524.1:30384032-30391532 GCF_053919585.1 Euprymna scolopes | reverse complement strand
CGGAGTATAAAGACATACTTATGGCAAGTAACCTACACAGAAACGAAAATCATTGTTTATTCTTAATGAAGCTGATAATTTCCTTCGGAAAAGAAACATGGACGTTTATTTGTAGCTTACTTGCCAGAAAAAGGTTCGTCAGATTAGCTATTTACATTTTTGCTTCACATAAACATATTAAATTTTTTTGTTTGGCACATTCTTGTATTCACATAACGAGAGGAAAGTACATTATATATGTAATTATTACTATTTTTGTATCCGCATATAGCTTTATTTACGTATTTTCAGTATTTACTTCAAAAGTGCTCAATACATGAGTAGAGTTAGTCAACAGCAGAAACCAAGAGAATAATAGTGGCTCAGTGGTTAATAGCACGGGCTAACAACCTGGGTGTGCCAAGTTCGAATCTCGTTCGTTCCACAGAAGCACTTTTACTTAAGAACGTTGGCAATCTTCATGTAGTCCCCCGCCCCCCGTAAGTACCTGATATCCTTCTTGAAAATAATTCTAACCAGAATGATATCAGGGAAACGAATGGCAACAAAAATCATCATCATCATGAATAATGCTCAGCAAACAACAGTAGCAGCAAAACAGTTTCTGAAATGATCGTTATTTTTTATTTTAATTTGGTTAAAATACTTAATACTTATCGAATCAAAATAATCAATCTCTATTGGTTGCTTGTCTATATCAGACGGAAGCTGATCAGAAACCCATCATTCTTGTGCAAAAGAGATTTATCATAATTTCTACCAAAGTGTATAATAAATTTGTATGGATCCCCTTTTGATTGAACTTTCAATGCACAAGCTGTCATATACGCATGTGCCAGCAACCAGGGAGATGACGGTGGCTCGGTGGTTAATCACACAGACTGATAACCTGAGTGTTCCTCCCACCAAAAAAAAAAAACTTTCACTTATGGATAACGTAAGTATGGTCCCTCCCATATGTACCTGATATCCTTCTAGAAATGATTCTTAACAGAAAGATATCAGGGAAACGAATGCCAGCAAATCATCATAAAAAAATGGCACTCAATAACAACAACAACAATGACAACAGAATGAACAGTAGCGAAGATCAATAACAACAACAGCAAAAAAAAAAAAAAAAAAGAAAGAAGAAGCCATTTTTGTAAAATACTTAATTTTTGATCGGTTAGGTATTTAATTCTGATTGGTCATCGAAATAAAACTTCAAGCAATCAGAAAAGGAGTGGCTTTGGGAAATCAAGCACTTGTTTATTGGCATTGGCAACATAAGCAGTAACCGAAGCATAATTAGCAAAGAGAGAGGAAGAGAGAGAGAGAGAGAGAGAGAGAGAGAGAGAGAGAGAGAGAGAGAGAGAGAGAGAGAGAGAGAGGGACTTATCCAGCCACATGAACTCTTGTCAGTCACAACATGATGTTATTGACTGCTGCATGGATTATTTGCAGACAAACGAAATAATCTAGCCTCGACCATTAGGAACATGGATTCTAGACAATAGAGACATACAGACGTTCAGTGCATTAAGAAGCATAAACAACTAAACAATCCAGATCTCATTGTTCAGCAGACGAAAATTTACAATTATCTTTATCATTAGAAAAAAAAAAAAAAAAAAAATTGAAAAGCATGAATGCACCACTACTACCACCAAAAGCTTTGAGATTAATTCACTCTTAATTGTTCTTACATTTTATTTATCCAAAAATAAACTCCACCCTATATTTGCATTTTGTAGCTATTTCACTTTTATCGTTAAACTAGTAGGGCTACTCGATGTTTCCCAGGGCAAAAGTGTAAGCTCTTAAAATTTTTATCCCTCCTTCTATTCGTCTCTCCCAAACACCCTATTTATTCTCCGCCTAGCCCATTCCTCTCTAGCACACGCTCACAACTCTTCTTTATTAGAATAGGTTCCTCGAGTAATGAGTCGGCATTTTCTTTACAAATTACTCTAGTGTATTTGTTTTCCTTCTTTTTTTACTCTAAAATCTATACAAATCTTTGACATTTTCAGATAGGGTCCTCTTGATTTGTCTTCCCTTGTTGTGAAAGGAGTTCTTCAAAAATGAAAACCAAGAAGGGGGGGGGGGATTGCTGCAAATAACAGAAATGCACAAGTGCCAAAAATTCTATAGCAGGCCTCATTTTCTGGAATGGCTTACTTTTACCAGTGCAACTGCTTTTGCACATAAATTGCTTAAGTGCTAAAAGTCAGTTGAAAACGGCAACAACTTGTAGTATTAAGAAACCACTGTTGGAATTCAGCTAAGTGTATGGACACTGAAATGACTAAAAATGAGATTGCAGTAGAGAAATTAGGAACTTATGATTTCTGAGAAACATCTTAAATAGTGAGGTAGACAATGGACAATCAATAATTCCTCACCTATCAAATCATCATGAAGTCACATCTATGGCTACTAATAATGAACTCTGCAAACCACGCCCTCCTTAATTTTCCATTAACTGCAATAAATGATCTAGTCACCGCCTTTTCCTAAGAACAATAAAAAAAAAACTCAACACCTCTAAAGCATTGTGAACCAAATCTTATCCTTGCTTTAGTAATAATAATTAAAAAAAAAGATTTGAAACATGCGTCATTTGACAAAAAGGACTTTTTGTCAAGATATATTATGGAACAATGTTACACATAGTAGACCACTGTATAGAAATTTGACTTTTCAAGTAAGAAATTTATTTTTTCTATGAAAAAAAGATTTATGTATATAACTTGCAAGACTATATATATAATTTTTCAATTGTTTGTACTGGTATTTTTGTTTTCTTAATCACATTCATCCAGAGGAAGTCTCAAAATAAAGACGAAATGTTGATGACTCGGTTTGTTCTTTTTATTTCCCTCTCTCATTTATATATATATATATACATATATATATATATATATATATATATACATATATATATATATATATATATACATATATATATATACATATATATATATATATATATATACATATATATATATATATATACATATATATATATATATATACATATATATATATATACATATACACACACTAGCAAAAGTACCCGTCGTTGACTGGGTTCAAAAACAGCCTACAGAAAATGGACTCTGATTTATGAAAGTATGACAGGTTATGAAAAGGAAGGGTTGTAAAGAGATAACTTCGAATTTGGGAGTATCAAAACCAAAGCAAAATATGATCAAAGTAAAAATAAAATAGATAAACCCCATAATTTATTATAGCATACCTGTTCACACTGAGACACTTATCAAAATATTCTGTGGATCTATATTAAAAAACCTTGTTAAACTTTCTGACATATTTCCATTCTATGGAGGTCAGGTGCGAACGAACACCCCATAATTTTATTATACCATATTTCTTTAAACTGAAACATGATTATCAAAGTATACTTACGCAGATAGATATGAAAAGTCTTTCTTTATTAAAGTTTGTGCCTATTTCCATTCTATGGAGGCCAGGCACGAACACAGACCCCACAATTTTATTATACCATCCCTATTTAAATTAAAACATACTTATCAAACTATTATTATGTACATCTATATCAAAAACACTTGTAAACGTTTTTTTTAATTTTTTATTTCCATACTTTGTGGACCAGGCGTGAATGCAGACCCCACAATTTTAATGAACCACTGTTCTGCCAGATCAAACATACCAATTCCTGTGTCTCGATATACATCTTCTATCATTATATATACACACACATACAGACATTCAGCTTTATATTATATATATATATATCTTGAAAGTTTTATTTAAACTTTTAAAAGTAAAAATAAATAAATAAACAAATGAAATGTACTATTTTGCTCAAGGTTAAAAATATCCCAAAGTAAAAACCATTAATTTCACGAGGTTCAATAATAAAAAAAGAGCAAGATATTATTATATTCAATTTAGGTAAATAAAATTACCATTGTTTGCGACAATAAATCTATAAATTTTCATTAAATTCATGCTTTGACTAAAACCAAAGGCTGAAGCCTTTTTAGATTGAAACAGTAGATTTATTGTTGCGACTAATGATAATTTTGTTTTCCTAAATTGAATAAAATAATTATATATATGGTTTTTGTCTTCCTTCTTCAACACTGACAATTTTCCATTTCTTGCCTTGTGATAGTCTTCCAAACTATATATCAATAAAAGTGAGAATGTGTATGCGTGTGTTAGCACAATCTCAACCTATATACTCAATGAATTTTTGATCTACAGACTTGAAATTTGTTATATAGGGTATTCAAATACGTGGAAAAGTTTTTGATTGGATTTTACTTCGAAAAAAAGGGCTGCTAAGGGGTCAAAATTGAAAAATTCGTACGTGAGGGGGGGGGGGAAATCATCAACTTTTTATCTATTTGTACCATGTTTTACGACTGCGCATGCATGAATTTTTCACATGACAGATTCCTTATGCTAAGAATAAGTAGGTTTGAAAACACTTTTTAAAGATCGTGTGAAGCTGGCTTAATTGTTATCATACTTGACTCACTGTCTTTGGGTTTTGGTTTCGATCTCAGCTCAAGTATTTTTCTTTTATACTTACAAGAATAACAGAGGTAAACTGTTTAGAAAAAACATAATATTCATATACATGTCTCAGTTTCTGTATGAATTAAAATATTATATTTTTGCATATTTTACGACCAGGCAACGCTGGGCGGCATGCTAGTACTTTCCTGCATACATAACTCACACAATGATTCAAGCGGAGTACATTTCATTATTAAAAAAAAATATAATTTCATTATAAAAAAAAAACAAAAAAAAAACGCCTTTCCAAATTCTATAACCAATATCTTACAAAATCTTAATTTCTTATTAGCTGGAATATTGTATCAGTAAAATTCCTTTGTGCCAAAATTGACCCGCGAAATTATAATCCCATAAGTCTCACTTCTGCACCACTATCAAAATCCTGTAATCATTAAGCAATAATTTGACACATCGAAAATATTGAAGATTTTTTTTTCTGACCAAAATGTATGGATTTAAGAAACTTCACTCAACATATATATCACACCTGGATATGACAGGTGTGATTAATTTATTGTGAAATTTTATTCTGAAACCAAATAACAAACATTCTTCACCAAAGTGTCTTATTTCAATTGGTTTTTAGAGGGCATAAATATCACATCTGAAAATCCAAATATTTCAGATTTGCATTGAATTATATTTATAATTATTAGACACCAATTAAGCAAGATCTCCAGTATTTCTATTTTTTATGACCCGTTAAACTGAAGCCTTAAATTACAGACATTTTCTAGACTAAAAAATCATGTAATGGATCTTGATTATAACAGAAATAAGTATTCTAGATATAAGATTTAGTATCATTATATCTTTGCTATAATCTTCATAAAGAGACTTAAAACTGGTTCCAAACTGATCTGTTTAGGGAATTTATTTCACCCACTCTGGGCCAGGTATTCATCTAGTATATATATATATATATATATATATATATATATATATATATATATATATATATATATATATATATATATATACAGTATGGGCCATAATATAAGGAATGGAAAAAAAATTACAATTATTCATGTATATTTCAAAAATTAGTGCATGGATTTTTCTGAAATACTCAGAATAAACAAATAGAACCAATGTGTATAAACTAGTACCAAAAAAAAAAAAAAAAAATTACGATTCAATATTGAGAAATATTTTAGTTTAAAATTATATTTGTGGATTTATCATGGCCAAAAGTTAAGGAACGAAATAGAAAATTTATTTTTAAGACACTAAACTTTACATAAAAATAGCTAGTTTTAATATTGGAACTGCTAATACACACAACAAAGAAAAATGGCGTCACCGACTCGCAAAACTCTGTCTCTCCAAGAAAAAAAAATTAATTTTAGACAATTACAAAGAAAAGAAATCAATTTCAACAATTTCTAATATCGTTCGAAGATCAAAAAGTGTTGTTCATCGTGTGATAGCTCAATATAAGAATAAAAATACATTAGAAGCATCCCCTAAAATCGGCAGACCCCCTAAAACGTCTCAAAGAGAAGATAGGATTATGGTAAGGCAGGCTCTTAGTGACCGATTCAAATCCGCAACATCAATTTCTTCTGATTTTAATGAACAGACTGGGAAAAATATATCTAGAAAAACTGTTTCTCGACGGTTAGCAGCTGCCGGATTGCATGCCAGGGTGCCAGTATCTAAACCCTTGATCTCCAAGAAGAACAAAAATAGCCGTTTGAAGTTTGCCCATGAGCATGTCGTCTGGACTGATGAACAATGGGCTAAGGTTCACTTCAGTGATGAATCCAAGTTCAATTTGTTTGGATCTGATGGAAAGAAGCATGTACGGCGTAAAGCAGGTGAATGATTATCCTCCAAATGTGTTAAAAAGACACTTAAATTCGGAGGGGGGAGTGTAATGGTGTGGGGTATGATATCCTTGGAAGGAGTTGGCCCTCTAGTTCGAATCTATGGTAGGGTTAATGCGGAGACTTATAAGCAGCTCCTTCAACAACATGTCATTGAGAGCTTACGCCTTTCACCTAATCAGCCAAGCATTTTTACACAAGATAACACCCCTTGCCATAAAGCTAAAAAAGTGATAAGTTACCTCGAGGAAGAAGAAATAAGAGTAATGGACTGGCCAGCGCAGAGTCCGAATCTGAATCCAATAGAAAATGTTTGGAAAATGATTGGAGAAAGAGCACAGACTCAGGAATCCTCAAAATCAAAATCATTTGTGGGATTTATTGAAGGAAGAGTGGGAAAAGATAAATCCTGAATTTTGCAAGAAACTAATCCAGTCTTGTGGTCGAAGATGCAGTGAGGTCATAAAGAATAAAGGGATGTTCACTAAATATTGAATGAATTTATTTTTTAAAACATTTGCATTAAAAAAAAACATAAAGTTTCTATTTCGTACCTTAACTTTTGGCCAGGATAAATCCACAGATAATTTAAAACTAAAATATTTCTCATTATTGAATCGTAATTTTTTAAATTTCTTTTTGGTACTAGTTTATACACATTGGTACTATTTGTTTATTCTGAGTATTTCAGAAAAATCCATGCTCTAATTTTTGAAATATACATGAATAATTGTAATTTTTTTTCCGTTCCTTATATTATGGCCGATACTGTGTGTGTGTATATATATATATATATATATATATATATATATATATATACATACATATTCATCTAGTATATAGATATATATTCACCTAGTATATAGATATATATATATACATATTCATCTAGTATATAGATATATTCATGAAGTATATAGATATATTCATGAAGTATATAGATATATTCATGAAGTATATATATATATATATATATATATATATATATATATATATATATATATATATATATATATATATATATACTAGCAAAAGTATCCGTCGTTGACTGGGTCCAAAAACAGCCTTCAGAAAATGGACTTTGATTTATGAAAGTATGATAGGTTATAAA
>NC_136524.1:30374032-30379032 GCF_053919585.1 Euprymna scolopes | reverse complement strand
ACTTTATTCAAAGTCTAGTCTCCTTCTCTATCTTGCCAAATCAATCTAGCAATAATCCAATACCTCGAAAATGTTGAACTTTTTTGACCAAAATGCATGGATTTAGGTAATGTCGCTAGACTGCGGATATCCTCTAAGCGGTCATCAGCAAAATTATTGGAAAATCTTCAAAGCCATCATCTGTCAGTTCACATTAATCACTATGACTATCAGCAATTACAAAGTTTCAAGATTACAAATAATGCATAACAAAACGTGCCCTACATTTCTTAGCTTTTAGACTCAAACTTAATACAATATTATACATTATTTTTTTTTTGCTAGCATGCGTGGTTATATATATATTTTTTCTTTACTTAATGAAAGACGGAGGGTGCATATTCATCGTAAGAGCAGCTACTTGATTTGCAATCGAGCATTTCTCCTGCACAAGTTCTAACTAGTCAGTAGATCAGTCACCATAGAAACATGGGTACCCGTATCTTCTGCTAAAACTCTTTTTGTATATGAATACTGCTTAGACAAATTACTTTATTTACAAGATACATTTAAGTATATAAAATAGTACCTTCCTTCCAGTGTTTCTCCATTTTATATACATTTAACTTATTTATTTACCACGTTTATTTATGTTTAATTTTTATTTTATTACCAGCACGGACACCTGGCATTGCCCAGGGACATAAAAATAGAAATGATTTAAAAAGTGTGCATAACATATTAATATTAGAACTTCTATATCTCTACCTTCCCCATCTCCATATTTCCTCATCCCCCCCCCCCCCGAGCCCTCTTTCACTTCTGCCCAGCCTATTCCTGTCTTTTGGAAATAATAATGTAAATCATGATCTTTTCTTTATGTAATAAATAACATTCAAAATGGCTAACCCCCCCCCCCCCCAAAAAAAAAAACGATTCTTCCTGGACTAAACCCGATCCAGTTAACCTCACAAAAGAATGAATAAAAAAATTTTTTTTATATAATTTATCAAAAAACAACACCTATCAAGGATACACCAAATTTGTGGGTGTTCGTTTTGTAGCTTTTGACTTTTAGCTGGACATACAAACATACACACAGACGACTGCCCTGTATATGATAGACAAAAGATTGAAACTAAAAGCCAGATTTACACAAAATATTTGCTTAGTCTTTTACTTAAATGCTTAAAAATCATACTTAAATAAATTACCTCATACATTGAACACACTGCTCTTAAATAGTACCTTTCTTCTAGTGTTTGTGTACTGATATATTATTTAAAATTTACCCCTTTCCCGAATAAAAAAAAAACAACTTAATTCATTTTTGCAGTAAGGGGCTACTATTGGAACCATGCATAGGAAAGATTAACAAGATGTTGGGTTATGTTACATTTAAACTTCTGCATATCAGTACAGTCAAGGAAGCAGGTAGCAGGAAGGGAATTTCAAAGTTTAGCTGTTTGAAGGAAGAAACTGTTAGAGTAGAAAGCTTTCTGGCATTTAGGAACCTCAACAGTGAAGGGGTGTGATTTTGTTGCTTAGCGGGTTTGTCGGGGATATGTATGTCGAGGGGCACAAGTGCAACAAGTTTATTGGAGCACATTCCATTAAAATATTTGTAAAACAGGCACAGAATATGCAACACTGCAGCAATGGGACAAGTGTTGAAGTTAAGTTGACAAAGTGGGATTTATTAGCTTGAAACTCTTTTTTGGACCCCATCCAAGAGGAAGAAGCTAATGGTAGATGCACCAGTCCAGATGTAGCAACAATACTCTATGCAGAGGTACAGGATACTCTCAGGGTTGGAATATGAGTTAAATAAAAAAGAAGCCTAATAAGCTCTCTCAGTCTTTAGCAAATTGCATGAATATGAGAGTTACCTGTCTTTCACTCCTTGTTTATTTCAAGCATTATTGCAACAGAAAGACCAGGAGCTGGACATAGTTGTTAGGTTTATCATGAGTAGAGTTTCGTCCGGGCCCCTGCGGGGGCTGGGCACAAATCTCAGCCCCATATGTGGAGGACACCCCACATATAAGACCATTACTCTTGTAGCAATCAGTTATTGGTCAATGTAGGGGAAAACCTTCATACAAATTGTCACTATCCAGCTCCCCTACTCCCCGGGGAGTTGGCCCCTATTTCTTCTTCACTCTCCACATTAAAGAACGGCCTTGTGCCTAATTTGCTCAGTGGGGAAGCAAATGAATCCAATAAGGTTCATTATGAGTAGAAAAAAAAAACACATACTATTTTTTAATACATTAGCACACTTTTGTCTTTTTTTTTTTTTTTTTTCAAAATTATTTACATTTGTCATTTTTACTAAATAACTACCACCACCACCACTACTACTATTATTATTAGTAGTAGTAATGATAACAATAATGTATTGGGGATTCAGCCAAAACAATAACTGGTTACAATATTGGACAGAGTTTACAATAAATGTTGATGATATTTAAAAAAAAATTTTTTTTAAATATCAAACACATTCTTATTTTCCTGGATTTGATTTAAGCAAATAAAAACTTTTATAAGTAGCTACCATTGCCTTTTGTGGTAGTTATTTTTAAATAAACAACAACAACAACAATAATAATAATAATAATAATAATAATAATAATAATAATAATAATAATAATAATAATAACAATAATAATAATAATAATAATAATAATAATAATAATAATATAACGAATAAGCGTTACAGGGAATGAAGAACACCGAAACTGCATATCTACAAGTTCTACACCCCCACCATGCACCCCCCATTGTTTCATCACCGTTCCCCCCAATAAAAAAGGGATACCAAAGGGCCGAGAAGGGTCAAGAAGGACTGAAAGACTGAGGAGCAAGTGCCAACCAGACCTCGGCTGGACAAGCGCAAAGAGAACTGGGACCTTGGGGAGGCTGAGTGCCACTCAAATTCCAGTATAAACCAATGGCCACTACCAGCGAGAAATCAATGGTAAGCGGCTGTTGCGATGATGCAAATTCATTTTCAAATGCTATCGAAGGAGGTGGAGAGAGCTGGACGTCTGGGGAGACTTGTTGTCACTCAGCTTCCAGAGAACACCACAGGTTTCCAATCAGATCGTTTGTTGACTTGTGTGAAAGCTCCATGTGAGCCGATAATAATAATAATAATAATAATAATAATAATAATAATAATAATAACAAAATGGCTTACACAACATAAAATTAAATCTTAATCCCAGACAACACCAGATAGGTAAATTATATACTTATGTTTTTGATTCACATCTACAAGTTTAGTTTTGATCTGTGCAAACTCTTCAAAACCAATCTATCAATGGACTGGAAACCTCCACTAGCCAATGTAAGGTAAACAATTCATAGCTGTACCAGCTCTACTACTTAGTATTTTAGCATTGAGCATTATTTTGTATTAATCGAATACATATATCAAACTTATTTTCTATTTCTTTGTGGACGAAACTCTACTCATAATAAACCTAACAACTATGTCCAGCTCCTGGTCTTTCTGTTGCAATAATGCTTGAAATAAACAAGGAGTGAAAGACAGGTAACTCTCATATTCATGCAATTTTCCTTTTTATATACTAATCCTTAATATATATATATATATATATATATATATATATATATATATATTTGCTTTGAATCGACCTGTTACGCACACCATTTGAAAAGGGAAAATTTTTCCAAAATTAATAATGGAATACGTCGCAGAGGCTTACAAGTAAGACATTTTACCATACAACTGAATAAATATATATATAAAAAAAAAAATTTTTTTTTAAATATATATATATGTATGTACTTATTGATTTGTAAATCGCCACTTGTTCTTGTCTCCTCTTACCAAAAACGACTATAATTCATTCCTCGCATTGTGACAGCCTTCGAAATCTCTTTTACATACCTATCCCACACAATGCTTCAAGCAAACTACATATTAACCCATATATATATATATATATATATATATATATATATATATATATATATATATATATATATTATTAATACAAACAAAGTCCTTAAGATTAAAGGACTGGTTACTTCTGTGGAAAGTAACCATTTTTAAAGTCGTCTGACGAGGATTTGTGATTTTAAACAAAATTAAATAGAAAAATATAATTAAAGAAACTGTTTTTGGCATGGGAAAATAGACACACATTTTTCTGATTCCGATATCAATACTCCAAAAAGTTCTGATTTTTCTGATTCCCAATTCCGATTAATTGTCCCAACATTAATATATATATATATATATATATATATATAACTTAAACTTTTAAATACTTTCAGATTACTGCTTGTAAAATACAGTAAAACCCCGGGATATGGAAGCCTAGGATACGATTTTTTCAGGTTATGATGTGGAATACGATGTTTTTCCGGACCGAGGCACTATACGATGTTTTCAATATACCCGAGGCACTATACGATGTTTTTCTGGACCCTAGTTACAGCATTAGCCCCATCTTACGGTGTTATTTACAATGTTATTTGATCATATACATGTGTATTATATACTGTATTGTATTTTGTTACTAATTCTTAATATGTACTGTATAAAATTTTCCTTAGGCCCCACCATATGGCGATTTCACCTTATGATCCCAACCTCGGAATGGATTAATGCTGTCTCCCAGGATTCTACTGTAAAATTAAAATCCATACAAATATTGGTATCAATATTTATAAGATAATCCCAACTAGATAAAAAAGCTCAATACATGAGATAGAGCAATATTTTAGGCTTTTCATGCAACTTTTTTTTTTTAGTTTTCTAATCTGTGTGCTAAATAGCAAAATTTATGATTGCCTATAAACATTATTTTGTTAAAAACATTTCCTGATGATGTGAGCCATTCATTGGAAATTCATAGCTTAAAGAAAAAGCTTGAAATTTTTTGTATTCCTTGTAAAATAATAAATTTGTCATGGTTTTTTTTTATTTACTGAATTTAATTCCACATTTTCAGTTTTATATATATATATATATATATATATATATA
>NC_136524.1:30341532-30364032 GCF_053919585.1 Euprymna scolopes | reverse complement strand
ATTTGGAAATAAATACATTTATAATTTTTGTATAATGCGATATATAATATTTTATATAATGCTATATATTGAGCTCATCTTTTGTGAATTTGATCCCTTCGTGAATCAATCTCACTTACATAAATTTAATTTATATTGTCATAATTTCATATATATATATATATATATATATATATATATATATATATATATATATATATATATATATATAAATAATAGTTATTGGATATTGCTGAGTATTCATTTTCATTTTTGCTATAAACTTTTATTTTCTCTCAAAAAGCTTTTTTCATCGACCATTTCCAAATATTGAGCTAACCAGCAAAAATAGTTATTTATCTATACTTACCTGATGCTAATGTTTTTTTTTCCTGAGGAGAAGAACCTATCTTTGAAACTCTATGGAATAAGGAACCCTTCACCTTTATTTCGAATTCCTTGTTTTGAATAAAATATTGTAAATTAAATTCTACAATGTCTTGACGTGTTATATATATTATTTTGGTGCAAAAATAATATCGTTTTTTGACATTCAACTTCACATAAAAACGTGACATTATTTTTGCACTAACCTAGTGTGTGTATGTGTGTGTGCACGTGATTGTCCATTTAAGCTCCATCATTTTTATTGGGTTGAGTATTGTTGTAAATGATTTCACTCTCTGCTTACTTAGCATACTGCAAAGCTCTTTGTTTATAAATAAACAGATCGAGCACTGTAAAAACAGGAGTCAAATGTTTATATAAATAAACATTTGATATGATTTGCAAGCACTGATACCACAAGCCAGAATGTAGAACAGCCATGGTTTTAAGTTGGATCCTCGGTTTGGGATGAGTGCTAGTCAAGCCACAATGAAGAGCTGTGATACTGCGAAACAGTCTGTCTGTGGATGACTTTATATATATATATATATATATATATATATATATATATATATATATATATATATATATATATACACACACTTCAGAATAAAATTATCTAACAATCAACTGGTATGGAAACCTGTGATTATAAGTTTTACAAGATATTACTGGCAGTAATATTCTATAAGTACTATCCCACCTAAATAAGAATTGCTCGATATACGATATACAAGATAGAGACATTTCTTTGTCTTACATAGAATAATAAAAATCTTTTGATTTGAAATTCAAACATTTCACGTCATAAATTTTTAAATTCATTGAATGACTAAATTTTGATATATATATATATATATATATATATATATATATTAATGAAATCAAAACGATGTAGTGTTTAAGTGATATACGCAATGGTAAACTTCAAACTAATATAAATAACAGTATTTATATATAGATAATTTAATTCTAACCGAATAAAAAAAGCTCAATACGCAATAGAGAGCAGCAAATTCTAGCATTGCTACAAATATAATTTGCTGATTTCTTTATGCCCTCAGATGAGAAGAATAACAAGAATAACATTCTTTGAAACTCCGCGGAATAAGGACTTTGTAAATTGTTTCTTGGAGTATTCAGTCAAACAATAAATTTTAATTGTAAAGTTTAACTTACAGTTTTAATTTTCTTTCTCTTATATATATATATATATATATATATATATATATATATATATATATATATATATACACACACACACACACACATACATATCGTTATAAAGCTCTAACTGAAGAGATAATAATCCCTTTATATACATTGTATTTTCATTCAATTCAGATTTTGGATGGCCGTTTTTAAAAAAGTTGATAATTATCTTAAGATAGTTATCAACTTTGCAAAAACGGCAAAAAAAGAAAAACTAAATTATTAATTAATTAATTAATTAGGATTAAATAATAATTTTGGCATATTGAAAAAATTTTATTGCAGTTTCCTGGTCTATCGATCCAACAAAAATGCATTAACATATTCTTGAGCTGCAGTAAGTCAGGGACACTGTAACCGGGAAACTTGTGTGTGTATATATATATATATATATATATATATATATATATATATATATATATATATATATATATATATATATATATATATATTGAGTTGAGCATATTGAGAAGTGAAAAACGAATTACCATTAGCATATAAGCGACGCTCTTTGTGTAAACAAATCGAGCGGAGGTATTTCGGACGATATCAAAACATCGTTAAACTCACTACTCGTTCAAGCAGCCGCCAATAGCGTAATGGTTAGAAGCCTTGACTGCCGTATAAACGGTCGGGTTTCAATCCTGGCTTGAGGTAGTTGCCTGTCTAGCCGCACTGATGAGCTGTGAAACAGCGAAACAGTACTGTATGTGGATGACTATAGTGCTCCTCACCTTGAGTTGAGCATATTGAGAAGTGAAAAACGAATTACCATTAGCATATAAGCGACGCTCTTTGTGTAAACAAATCGAGCGGAGGTATTTCGGACGATATCAAAACATCGTTAAACTCACTACTCGTTCAAGCAGCCGCCAATAGCGTAATGGTTAGAAGCCTTGACTGCCGTATAAACGGTCGGGTTTCAATCCTGGCTTGAGGTAGTTGCCTGTCTAGCCGCACTGATGAGCTGTGAAACAGCGAAACAGTACTGTATGTGGATGACTATATATATATATATATATATATATATATATATATATATATATATATATATATAAAGGGGATATAATTAGGTTTGAACGACTTATCTCCCCCTGTGTGATTCAGTAGGTTAGGAAATTTCTAACATAATTAAAATGTGAAATATTATAATCACGACCAGTTGGATATATCAAAAACAGTATCAATATAGAGAAACTAACCCTCTCCCCCAAAATAAAACCAAATAACGACAGGCCAAACATGAAAATCACACACATTCCAAGGTAGGATCATGTGTAGAGGAAAAGCTATTATACTCAAATCAAGCAAAAAAAAGAAAAGAAAAATGGAATGGTTATATTCTAAATATTTATTTAGAGTAGTAAAAGTTCCACTGTAGAGTTACTATTAATAATTTTACTTTATGTCAACAGCCCCAATTAACTCTAGTCACATTGCTTCACTTTGGCATGGAAATCTTAATGCAAAGAAGTCTATCACATACATTGAGGATATTGCGAATGCTGCTACGAGGATGGGGGGAGGTCCCTGTATCATGCTAGAACTACTCACTCACACCTGAGAGGATACTGTGCCTCCATTCACCCACGCATGGAGTATTATCACATCTGGACTGGTATATCTACCACTAGTCCCTCCCTCTTGAATAGGGTTCAAAACAGTCTTCAATCTAATATATCCCACTTTATCAACTAAACTCCAACCCCTGTCCCATCACTGCAATGTTGCATCTCTGTGCCTGTTTTGCAAATATTCTAATGAAATGTGTTCTGATGAACTCGTTGCACTCCTGCCACCTTAATGTACATATACCTGACAAACCCACTTAGTAGCAAAATCACGCCTCTTCACTCTCAGACTTTGGAATTCCGTTCCTGCTACCTGCTTCCCTCACTGTACTTATATGCAGAAGTTCAAATGTAACATATACCAACATTTTTTTAATTTTTTTATTACATTTTCACCCCAAACAAGGCACATTGCCACTTTGATGTAGGGGGCTACTATCAGGGACATAAGCTACAGAGATACTATGTGGGGAGTTGGGCAGCAAGATGTCGATTCACATTACACTTGAACTTCTGCATGTCAATACAGTTGGGGAAGCAGGAACCAGGAAGGGAATTTCAAAGTCTAGCGGTTCTGGGGAAGAAGAAGGCTCTCTTACATTTAGGGATCTCAACTGTGAAGGGGTGGGATTAACATCTTGTTAATCTTTCCTAGGCATAGTCCCAAATAATAGCACCTTGCGTTCAAGTGGCTATATGCCTTGTTAGAGGTGAACGTGAGTAAATAAAAACAAAAATTCTAGTCACGTCTCTTCACTTTGGCATCTAAATCTTAATCCAAGGGAGGCTATCACATACCCTTACTGGGATCTGTGCTAAGGGAGACCATTCAAAAAGCCATTTATTAACACTATTACATCAGAGTAAAGATTTATAAAAAGAAGAAAATTATTATAATTTATCCGCAACAAGTTTAAGAATAAAATGATGTCAACGATATAGGGACAAAATAAAACAGGTTGATAAAAGGCAAAATCACAAAACATCAAGAGCAGATGAGAATGTATTTTAATCAAATCCAGTTCACAATCGATTTTCAATATAAACAAAACAATCTTTTAAAAAGAAAACAAAAAACAAATTTGAATGTATATTTGAAGTAGATTTACCCAAATTTCCATTGTAGAGTTACTATAGATCACTTCACTGTGACATTCTCACGTTAACCATTCCAGTGTACTCTAAAGATATGTTTTTACTTTGGTATAAAAACGTCAATACAAGGGAAATAATCACATATCTTGGCTGGGATTTATGCTCAAGGAGACGAACTAATTAATCTTGTTTTTTTTGTTTTTTTTATTATTATTCTTATCAGTGAAACCAGAAATTACTCATATCAAGTAAAAAAAAAAAAAAACCCAAAACATTATCACCCTTTTAATATCGGAACTAAATAGCATTTAAGTTGACAAATAGAGCCAATTTTTTATTTTGTCCCGGTTATATCATGTTATTTGCAATCAACTAACATACTTCATTAAAATCTATTAAAAACTAAACAAAACAACCCCCCCTAAAAAAAAAAACAAAAAAAAAACTTTATCCAGTGTAGCAGTTTTCTACACAAATTTATACAAATTCTTAAATAATCACCTTAAATTAAAAGCTCAGTTAAGGAGAATAACTCTTATTCTTTTAGTAAGAGTTATCGTTCCATTTTCATTTTTCATTTAAGATTTATTTGGAATTATGTATTTTTACTCTCAAGAAAGTGGACCTTTAGTGTACTTTTGTCAGCCTCATAACTCTCACTTCCTTTGTTTTGTCCGTTAATCCTCACATTCCATAGGTGATGCTCCTGACAAAGTAGAAAGAATTACATGTTTCTGGATCGGAATCTATCCATCAAACATTTATCATTGGCTAGTTTTTGACCTTGTATTTATATTTTTGTTACAGATTTTTACATTGAGCGGCTTTGTGCCTTATTGGGTACTATTTGCATAAAAAAAAAAATTTATTCATAAACCAAGAAAAGCATATTCAATTTCCAAATATATCCATTATATATATATATATATATATATATATATATATATACATCTATATATACATGTGTATGTATCTGTATATATATATTTGTGTGTATATATATATATGTGCGTGTGTGTATATATGTATATATATGTATGCATTTATGTGTATATAGATACATATATACACACAAATACATATATATATATATATATACATACATATATACACACGCGCAAACATATATACACACAAATACATATATATATACATACATACAGATACACACACACACATATATATATATACATATATATACACAAATACATACATATATACATATATACACACACAAATACATACATATACATACATATATACACACACAAATACATACATATATATATACATATATACACACACAAATACATATATATATATATACACACAAATACATATATATATAAATATACACACAAATACATATATATATAAATATACACACAAATACATATATATATATATATATATATATATATATATATATATATATATATATATTACTTGTTTATTGTTATATAAACATGCTCACATCCCGCTGCTACAAATAGCCACTTGTTTCAATCAAACAACAGATATCATCAGGCAGCGACTTGACTATTCAAAAGTTCAATGAATAAATGTATATATGAATATATGTATATATATATATATATATATATATATATATATATATATATATACAGTCATCCCCATACAGTACTGTTTCGCCATATCACAGCTCATCAGTGCGGCACGTAATCGGTGTCAGAATTGAGAACTAGAAAAATCGGATCTTTTAGTGCTATTGTAATCGGAAAAAGGTGTGCCTATTTTTGGATGCCAAAAAAACGATTGATTTAATTGTCTTTCTTATTTTGTTTAAAGCAAAAATATTCCACTACTGGCAGTAATAATAAAAATAATAAATATTTATTGATTTTAAACTACCAGTAAAACTAAAATCGATAGATCCCCTCTCCTCCCACAGGCGTGTTTTTTTTTTTTTTTTTTTGAGAAAATATATGCACATGCGTTTTTACGGTAATCAGGGAGGGGGGGGGATAACAACTTTGTAGTTAAATATGTAGAGATTTATATAGAATCAGAATCGGTAACAGTATTGGAATCAAGAATTTAGTATTGAATCGGTAATTCTATCAAAATCTGGAAAAATGTTACTTAAACAAAATTACCATTAGTCGCAACAATATATCTACTGTTTCAGTCTAAAAAATTTCATAAGGTGACAAAAATAACTTTTGGTCTTAGTCAAGGCATGATCTTTCAGATTAAATATCATGCCTCGACTAAAACTAGTCTTTTTTTAAAACTGAAACAGTAGATCTATTGTCTTGATTGAATAAAATAATATCTTGCTATTTTTTATTGAGCACTATCAACAACCTCATGAAATTCAATGGTTTTTACTTAAGGATCTTTTTTACCTTGAACATATTTGCGTGTGTGTGTGTGTGTGTATAATGTAAATATGATTTCTCTTTAAGTATTGTCTTTCTAAGAGAGAAACTTATCACAATATTAATTGAATATTCCTTTTAAAAAACAAACGTTAAAGATTAAAGAATCATTAACAAAGTGGCAAAAAGTATCGAAATAAATTTAGGGAATAAATTTTGTTCACAGGACATTTAAATTCATGCATATTGGTATAGTCAAGGAAACAGGCAGAAGGGAGGAATTCCAAAAGCTGTCAATTTCAGGAAAAAAGTCCTTGTGTATCTAGAGATCTGTACAGTGTAAGAGTGTGATTCTGTTGATTGCCAGGTTTGTCATGACGTTTGTCAAATGTCAACGAAATATTATTTCGTCAACACTTTTATGGTAAGAAAAAAGAAAAATTGGTAGCTATGCAAACATGGAATTTTCATCGTAACAAACACACATACAACTGCACTTTTGTTCTGGGGTAGTTGACACCCCTATATTCATGATAATATGGACCCATCTGGCACTATGTAAGCCAGACATTTCTGCTCTTGAGTGAAGAGCACACATGCAGTTTAACAGCTAGTAGTGAACACCAGAACTCTTTCACCTTAATATTGTAACCCCTAACCAGGACTACAACAATTTTATATAGCAGATTTAAAAGTAGTGGAGAAACAATTCCAATACTTTTCCTGATTCTGATACAATTACTGATTGTTTTAAATTTTCAATTTTTTTTTTATTGGAAATCGCTCAAGACAAGACATGAAGCCACTTGATGTAGAAAGCTAACAAGAACAAAAGCTGATTATTGCAAAGACAGGAGATGCCAAATAAGCTGATCATTGCCAAAGACAGGAGATGCCTATTGACCTTAATCTTGAAAAGACCAAGGCTTCAGGTAGAATGAAAACAGTGAGCAGGAAGAGAGTTCCTCAAATTTTCAGTCCTTGGAAAAAAGCTTCTGGAATAAGAAGCTGTATAATAATGAGGCATTAAAACAAAAAATTGATGGAAACCCCTAGACAATCAAGTCAAATGAGTTGACTGATTCTTTTTAAATCTTTAAATAGTATTTAACTATATTTTTTTTTAAGGGGGAAGGAGGGATGAGATTACCATAAATAGCTGTGTAATACGTGCATATTTTTTCAGAAAAATTAAAACATACACTTGTGGATAGGAGGATCTATACAATCTTTTGGTTTTACCGGTGATTCAAAACATATAACTAACTGTTATTTTTATCATTAGTACCGTTAAAAGAAAATGGAGTTTTAGACAAAGGAAAAAAAAATAAAAAAAGAAACAAAAATCTTTTTTTTCTCTTTTTTTTTTTTTTTGGCATCCGAAAACAGGCACAAAAATTTTATAATTCTAATACCGATTCCGATACATCCCAAAGTTTTGATTTTTCTGATTCTTAATTTTGATTCTGAATGATTATAAAAAAAAAAAAAAAAAAAAAAAATCAATGCACAGAAACTTCCGGTTACTTTATAGTTGAATATAAACCCTATTTTGAATCCTTTCTCCAGAATTTATTAAATGAAAACTTACTTATGAGATGATAAGAACATCAATATTTTGTTTTTAGTACAGTCATCACAGTTTCAGTCATCAGTAAGGAAATCCATACACGCATACTTGCATTATATAACATCCACTCTTTAATAATTATGACTTACAAGATGGATTTGATTGTTACCAAATTCAGAATGCTTATAACATTGTTTTTTTTTTTGTTTCTTTTTTGTGGAAATCGATCATTGCAAGGCATGAAGCCGCTTGAGCTAAGAATAAAAAATAAAAAAGTACTTCAAGGCCAGAAACTAGCCCCAAAAAGTTAGATGGATTAAATTCCGACCTGGAATACAGAATTTCTTCCCCCTTTGTCAGAAACATCGCTCATGGAATGTGAGGACGAAAGGACAAAATAAGGATGCTTTGATCACAGATCTAACATTATGTACTTATTTGTGTGAATGAAGATTTTTGTTATGAGTTCTATTTAAAAGGAAAGGCCGAAATAGGCTGTCTTTCAAATAACTTTGCACTAAATAGGTATGTTGTGGTATTGTCTTTCAGGGCCTCCATTTATAATGGATTACTTATGAATGAATAAACCCTTTTCTTGGTCTCATGATCCACGATCTTTCTATTTCCACATCAATTCACAGGATTAAACCGGTATGCTAAGGATTTTGCTATATTGTACAAATACGTTCTGGATTTACAGGAATTATACTAAAACTTAATTCTCCACAGATTGTTACCATGTTCGATTTGTAAAGAGTTTCCATATTCTTTGATTTCCAAAAACCTAAACTAAAGACTTCACTGGAACAAATCACATCCTAATGTCATCTGTAGACATTTACGCTGACGATACTACCATCTATGGCAAAACTTTGAAGGCCATAAATGACTAAGTTCTCTCTGATTCTCTCTCCTCTGATCTTGATAGTGGTGAAATAGGAAAAAAGTGGCTGGTTAATTTGAATGCATCTAAAACCAAGCTTCTATCTCTACACCATCAACGCTCTGGTTCCCACATGCCTTCAATTGAAATGAATGGCTCTCATTTTAGGGAGGCTCCATGTTTTAACAAGCTTTTAGGTCTGACCTTTACTCCTGATTTGAGATGGAACACGTACATCAAATCCGTTGCCAAGGCTGCTGGAAAAGTGGTGGGGTCGTTCTACTGCTTGAGTAGATATCTCACTGCTGATGCAATTCTCTACCTATATAAGAGCCAAGTACATCTAAGGATGGAGTACTGTTGCCACAGCTGGAGCAGCTATCCTATTTTGCTAGAAGCCAGATTTTTTTATATTTGCATTTTGTATAATTCTGGCCTTTCTCCTCTTCTGATGAGAAGCATTTAGCTTCGAAATGCTATGGTCTAAAGAAGTTTTTTTCTTCTTAATTTTCTCTTAACTTTTCCTTATTGTTCTAATGATATAATAAAGTTATATATAACTTTTATTCCTTATCTTTCATTTAATATTATGGGTTTGTATTACTATACACATAGATTCGAAAAAGTTGTCAAAAAACAAATATATAACAAATAAATATTATCAAAGGCAAGATAAGTTACTTTTCTACCAAACTGGATACATTTTTTTGTTTTTATTCAATGTAACATGTTTATTCAAATCGAAAAACATGCAGTGTTTACCGATGTATTGGAAAATTCAAAATGGCACCCGACACTCTCTTTAACATGGTAAGTTTGGGAAAAGGTTAATAAATAATAAACTAGATAAAATACTATTTAAAAAACACCGAATATATGTCAACTTATGCCACGGAAACATATAATGAGCGAATTTCTAACAGTATTTTGTCTAGTTTATTATTTATAACATCTTTTCCTGAACTTACCGTGTTAAAGAGAGTGTCGGGCGCCATTTTGAATTTTCCAATACATCGGTAAACACTGTATGCTTTTCGAGCTAGATAAACATGTTACATTGAATAAAAACACGAAAAATATATCCAGTTTGGTAGAAAAGTAACTTTGATAACATTTATTTGTTATATATTTGTTTTTTGACAACTTCTTCGAATCTTTGTGTACAGTAATACAAACCCAATATTATTATTTTATTTCTATAGATACATACAAATGCAACACTGACATGACTGAAGAAGAAGAAGAAGAAGAAGAAGAAGAAGAAGAAAGAAAGAATAATTTCTTTTCTTTTTTTCGATTTGAAAACAACTAAATGAAAAGACAGACTGCTTAAGTAGACGTTATTTGTAATACCTACAGATTGAAACATTGTCATGTCTACATTGTATTTGTAAATGTCTGTATAAATTAAAATATTAATATAAAAATTTTTCTGGATTTTTATCCTGTGAATACATACTTAACCTGGATTATATATATATGAAATAATAACAGCTTAACTATATTCCAAATTCAAAATATTTATTTTTCCTTTCATCATTTCAAAATTTTTGCACATTTTTTACAGATCTGTTTCATTACGCAGAAACAACCAAATTATTATTATCTCAATCTTTTCATGAGCATACTCTTCAGAAAAAAAGAAAAAAAATTTTTTTTTTTTTTTTTTGCTTAAAAAGAATTATGCATGATAACTTAATGTCAGTAAAAATGGAATTCCACAGAAAATTCAGCATTGCATGTTTACCTCGGCTGCTCTATTGGAATTAAGTGTACAGCTAGTCCTTAGGTAACGTTTGAGCTTAAATTATTCTAAAAAGGTTTTAGTCTATAACGAGATTATTTATACGATAATATTATTTAATTTAACAAATATTGTCTATAATATGTTAACTAGGGTTATATCTAAAAGGGCCATATTTAGGTTGTTGATATGAAACTACCCAACTGACTTATTTAAAACTGCACATTATATATATATATATATATATATATATATATATATATATATATATATATATATATATATATAATACCCATGCATGCGCACTCACACATGAATGAACCAAAATATGGGTAATAAAAAAACAATACATGCAGAGAAGATATGATGTTTTCAGATTTCCGAGAATTTGTAAGAGACCTGCAACGAATTTAGTTTTTTTTATGAAGGAAATGTGTGAAAGTTACTGTCATCAACAACAGAGAGAGTCAAAAGAAAGAAAAACTTATACCCTTGAACTTCCGAAATGCAATACTTACACATTAGAAGGTATTATTTATAAATTTAATTCCAATTTTCATTCATGTTTCCCCCGCTTTCCCATCTATCATTTTTATTTTCTTCCTAAAGAAAACTATTTTAATTTAAACAAACAAAAATAAATGAATAAAAAAACAGTGAATAAACTCTCCTAGAAAGACATATGCCATCCTTCAAAATCCTATATGGCTGAAGATAATCAGGACAATTGTTTCATTATTATAAACAAAATTGGATTCAACTTTGGATTCAACCTGATTTTCTGTAACAATATTCATAAATAAATATTATGCACTTATTAAATAATTGAGCACTCTGTCGAATTTCTTTCTATCAAACACCACGAAAGATTATACATAGCAAATTATGAAAATATATTTATGGCAACTAAGCTATACAGAGTGTACGGCACAATCACGTTGACACACCGGTTCTCGCCAGATCACCGAAGTTAAGCAACATTGAGCCTGGCCAGTACCAGATGGGTGACCATTTCGGAAGGTTAGGCACTGTATGTACCTTCTGAGAAGGTTGGGCATGGGGCCGGCACCCTCGCCCTGTAAAAAGAACTCCTCGTTACAAAAGCATCTACAAAGTTGTAGATGGCCTATGCCCCTCCAGGAGGTCAAGGGCGATGGATGGATGGAAGCTATACAGGCTTCGGTATTTCATCTTCCATAGGTAAATAAAGATGCATTTTAGCTTGACGGTTCTCTACACCAAAACATCTTTTCATAATTTACTACCTAACTCTGCTTACGTATTGAGCACTGCTGAAGTAAATACCGAAATTTGATACAGATTATATCACCTTATAACATTTTATGTAGATACATGAAATAATCTATCCATCTATCTATCAATATATCTATCTATCAATATATCTATCTATCTATCTATCAATCTATCTATCAATCTATCTATCTATATATCTATCAATCTATATATCTATCAATCTATCTATCTATCTATCAATATATCTATCTATCAATCTATCTATCAATATATCTATCTATCTATCTATCTATCTATATATATAAATCTCAATGTAGTTACAGAGCATATAACAAATAAATGACAAAAGTCTATATTTCAAATTTCAAGATATTGACCATCTTGCAATTTATTCCTTTAAGTACGTTGACATGCTAAATTCTTGACAGCACTTGTTTCGTAGCGTAAAATCATTTATTATATCAATCAATGAATCTATCCTGCCCTTAACTCTTCAGAAGAAAAAGCACCCACCAATTCATTAAAAGAAAAATAAGTGCTTATGGACATCATTACAAATGAATTATTTTGTGCTACGAAACAGGTTCTGTTAAGAATTGTGCATGTCAACGGAATAAACTGTAAGATGGTCAACATCAACATTTGGAATATAGACTTTTGTCATTCATTTATTTTTTATATATATATATATATATATATATAAGTGAAATTGTGTGTGTGTGTGTGTGTGTGTGTGTGTGTGTGTGTGTGTGTACATTTCCCCATCTCACAACTGTCAATTTTTGTCTATAGATTCAAGATTTAAAATAAGGGATATTGAACTTTGGGAAAATCTTTTTAATCGGTTTTTGGCCAGAAATTTGGCTGTCATGGAGTCAAAGTTCAACGATTTTACCTTTGAAAACTCTACCAAACTCCTCCGCCAATTTTGGATTTAAACACTTGAAATATTAAATGTAGGTTACTTGTACATAGGCCAAACTTTATAATTTGATTTGAGCCCAAAACAATAAATGTTAAGGGGTCAAAATTGGATCAGAGTAAAAAAAAATTGACCCTACAAATTACTCAGCTTATTACTTGTCTAAACATTTGAAATTTTACATAAAGGGTATTCAGAGATAGAGCAAGCTTTTTAATATATAGGGAAGTAGAAAATATCATAGCAAAAGATATAACAGAAAAATGTCTTACACAAAACAGGAATTTTATTATCCTGAAATTTCTGGAAACAGGGAAACCCAACAAATCCTTTTACTAAATTTTTCAGTTAAACAAATTTCTGCTCATATATGAATATTGTTTTTGTTTATATATATATATATATATATATATATATATATATATATATATATATATATATATATATATATATATATAAAAAGCTTATATGTAAATTAACTACTTGGAATAGTAATTACATATGAATAAATAACACAAAGTCCCCTTTTTAGATAGCTCAATAAATATTTCCATGAAAATACCACATTAAAAGGAATAAAGACACAAGTATTTACTTATTTTCAAAATGTTGGTTGGTAACCCCTTGAGTATACTTGTTTCAACCCTCGGTGTATACGTATAAGTATATAACAGTTCATCAGTTATACGTTTGCACAACTGGGCTTCATCAGCGCATAGAAAACACAATTTTTTTTAAAGTTTCAAAGCCCATGGATAGGACTTTTCTTATAAACACAGTGGGTATAATTTTTTTTAATCCACGACATATATATAAAATATCAAATGGGCTTTATCTGCAGATAAAGATGTGTGGTATCTTTTAGAATCTATCTACCTATATATATATATCTATATATATATCTATATATATATCTATATATATATATATATATATATATATATATATATATATATATATATATATATATATATAATTATGTCATCCTCATTAAGAAACTCGTTTCTTTTTGTTGAGCAGTTTCAGTTGAAATAAAAAGTCGGTCAATTTAGCTCATATGCACAAAATGATTAGATCACTCTGACAGATGTCTAAAAGCATTTAAAAAAATAAAATGTTTAAATTTCAACAGCATTTCTTGCGATACACGGTATCCGAATGGATTAAGTTCTTGCTAATGAAGCCAGACATGGCTTCTGTTGCTGGGTTTGAATCTATCGACTGGTGTTAATCGTGACACCCAACACTGATGATTCCCGAAAGGATGAAACACCAGTGTCTGCAGGTATTTAATAATTATTATAGTAAATAATTATATATATATATATATATATATATATATATATATATATATATATATATATATACATATTTAATATTTTTATATAATATTTTTGCAAGAATCAAGATAACAAAATTGCGAATATACATATATAATATATATAATATATATATATATAATATATATAGATAGATAGTAAGTTGTGAAAATCTATTTATCGCAATTAAACTACATGAAGGCTGAAACGCAGCAGCCTTTATGTAGCTTAATTGCCATAAATATATTTTCATAACTTACTACTTAACTCTATAACGTATTGAGCACTATTAAAGTAAATACTGAAAATCAATACAGAAAATATTATATCTCCTTATAACATTTCATGTGGATACATTTAAAAAATATATACGTGAAGCTAATATATATATATATATATATATATATATATATATATATATATATATATATATATATATATATATATATATATATATATATATATATATATATATATATATATATATATATATATATAAGAAATCTAATAGTGTTTATTTATTCCATTGGAGCAAAACTTTTATTTATGATAATTTTCAGATTGTCTCATAATACACTTTCGCAACAAAATAAGTCTAAACTCTATGTTAGTTGTGAAAATGTGGTACCACGAGATAATCTAGATTTCTGTAAAAATCCTTAATAAATAAGCATATTTATTATACAGTGCTGTTTAATAAATAATCAAACATATTTATTATACAGTGCTGTTTAATAAATAAACATATAGTGTTGTTTAATAAATATATTTATTATACAATGCTGTATAATAACTAACATATTTATTATACAGTGTTGTTAAATGAACATATTTATTATATAGCAATATAAACATATTTATTATACAGTGTTTTTCAATAAACATATTTATTATACAGTGTTGTTAAATGAACATATTTATTATATATTTCTGTTTATTAAACATATTTATTATACAGTGTTGTTTAATAAATATATTTACTATAGCGCTGTTTAATAAATAAATTTATTATACAATGCTGATTAATAAATACACATTTATTATACAGTGTTGTTAAATGAACATATTTATTATATAGTGCTGTTTAATAAACATATTTATTATACAGTGCTGTTTTCCATGTTTGCTTCATTTGACAGAAAACTATCGGCTTTTGAAATGCATAATAAAAACAAAGTATCCCGTAAAAAACCTTGAAACTCATCGCTTTAAAATAGTTTTTTTTTTTTTTTTTTTTTTTTTTAAAATAATCCAGCATTTTGAATAATAAATGGAAGGAAAAATAAGTATTCTTTTATTCTGTAGTTATTAATGAAATGAAAAACGCATAGAAAAACAAAATATCATTCTTATCATAAATAAAAATAAAATAAAATATAAATTAAATATAAATTAAAAAAAGATAAAGAAAAAGAAATCATCTGCGTTATGAATTCTTACCAAAAAAAAAAAAAAAAAAAAAAAAAATGCTGGACTGAATTTTAAAATTAAAAAAAAAAAGCTGCAAGTTGAAGTTTGTTGTGAATATTTATTTATTCTTTTTCTAAAAGCAAATAGCATAATTCTGTATTTTGTCAACATATATAAAATAAATAAAGCTAAAGATATCTATTATCTTTAATAAAACAAACTTATAAAGATAGTAAAAGCTCTACCCGATTAAGAGGAGCAGTTCATAAATTAAAAAGATGAGGAATAAAAGATATATAGAACTTTATTAATCATCAGATCAATAAGGACGAAAATGGGAAGAGATCACCATGGCCTAAAGAGCTTCTTTTTTTCAACTTTCTTCCCATTTTCGTCCTTATTGACCTACCTGATGATTTAATAAAGTTCTACATACCTTTTATTTCTCATCCTTTTAATCATATATATATATATATATATATATATATATATATATATATATATATATATATATATATATATGTATATATATGCGTCAGGGGTATGAGTTCCGTGATAGAAGTGTGGGTTTAATTTGAATAAAATGAATTACATATCAGATGCATTTGAAAGCCAGATCCCAACGCAATATTACAAAAATAAACAAATATTTTACTTGTGTAAATTTCACACAAGTAAAATATTTATTTATTATCATAACATTGCATTGTGATTTGGCTTTCAAACATATCTGATACATAATTTATATATATATATATATATATATATATATATATATATATATATATATATATATATATATATATATATATATATATATATATATGAATTTAAAATGGAAAAGATGAAACAAAATGCTCCACGATTCATCTGTTTGGTGCATTTTATTCAAAATACAAAAATTCAATTTTCAAATGTGAAGTAAATCCCTTCAGCTTCCAGTGAACGTCGGATATTAAGAATAGAAATATGAGTTGTTTTATCACCTTCTTACTGTAGTTATTCCATTCATAAGTTAGTTGTAAGCTGTTTTTAATTGTGGTGCATTAACTGCAGTTTCCAGAAAATGTCAGGTCATCAGGAAAGAATATGCACTCTTTTGGGGGTCAACCTCACAATTAAAAACAGTCCACAACTGATTTACGAATGGAATAACTACAACATGGATGTGATAAAATGATCTATATTTCTATCCTGAATACTCAACACTAACTGGAAGCTGAACGGATCATTTGAAAGCAGTATTTTGAATAAAACCTACTGAACAGATGAGCAAGTAAATAAGTGATTTCAAACCACACAGAGATATACAAGGTGATAGGTCAGTAAGTCCCTCCATGACCCCCCTCCCCCGACTAATCTGATGTTCATTATAAGTTAAAATTTATCGTAAGAAAATTAGTTAATAACATCTTCTTTTACAATTTATTTTACTTTTTAAACTTCTGACATGTATATTTGCAAAGCTTAATAATGAAAAATAAAGGTGAATCAATTAAAGTTTATAACATAAAGTCTTCGGGGTCTTCATTAATTTAAATGATACTGTAGAAGAGACTACAGTATTGATAAGATATCGGGCAAGATGTGAAAAAAAAAAAAGAAAAAAAAAAGAAGATAAACAGATAAGTGGGGAATTAAGTTGAGTAGAACACATATTCCACAGAAGAGAGTAATGGATCGATAGATCTATGTAACACATGTAGGTAAAAATGAAACAAATTATCTACTGAGAATAGGTGTATATAAAGTTAGCCTCCTACCTCCAACAATAAAAAAAAAGAAAAGAAAAAGAAGAAAAAGTAAGCAGGTCTGTATTAAAAATAAGAGGTAGTTAGCAGAAATATATTTGGAATACTGTGAAAAAAAAAATTAATTAATTAATTAAAACCAAAAAAAAAAAATAATAATAATAATAATGGAACAAAGAATAAATGTACATTACCATTGGTGAGGGAAAATGTAGAAAAAAAAACAACAACAAAAAAGAAAACCAAAAAAAAATAAATGAATAAAATAAAAAATATAATAATAATAAATAAAAAAAAAAAATGGTGTTTTCTTTTTATATAGTTATCCCAACTCACATGAAAAGGACATCTGTTTATTATTTTCAATAGACCAACATTTATAGTGAATTTTCTAATATTCTTATTTGTACATTTTAATAATAAAAATGTAGGATTAGTGTTGTATTCTTTTTTTTTTTTTTTACAGTTAAAGTTTTAAGACTTACATGATAGTAGTCATACTTGAGACATCAAAGATCCTTATCCTAACCCTAAATTGTATAAAGACTTGTGTCTGGCACATCTAACTAGCTAAATTTCCTAACTTTTGAACAACTTGTAGAATCAAAACTAAGAGTTTATGACGCTTACAGCATTCACCCGCATAGTGCCTCAGTAGTACTGTGGCAATGGAGCACCCCTTATTTATTTTTACTAATTATATATACATACATATATATATATGAAGTAGGGTGATTTGGTGTGAGTACAGTATGTATGTGAAGATTTCAGCAGATCGATAGGCAAAAAATATATGGTGCTTGTGTAGAGTGGTGATTTTAAAACCAACCAAACGCATTTCAAATGAAAACATTATTACGTACTTACATGTCATGTTGAAATTAGTGTAAATTCTAAAAATTACAAAAATAAAAATGATCCAGTAGAAAAAATAATTCCAAGTAAAAATAGATTTTATCGATTTATTGGAGTTTTATTGTATGTTTTAATATGAAAGAGTTGTATGACAAACTGACTTATCTCCCTTGACTTAGATTGACTTAAATTTTTAAACACCACATCTCACAACGTAATTGTGGATGGCATTTTGTGAAAAATACCATCTATATGTCATCTACTAGATCATTTTTTAAAATTTTGGAATTTATACTGACTTCAACACGACACTTACATACATAATAATGTTTTCACATGAAATATGTTCATTTAAAACATTATCAATCTACACAAGCACCAAATATATTAACGGTTAAACTTGTAAACTTTCTAAAAACGAGCCCCCCCCCCCAAAAAAAAAAAAATCTGAAGTCAGGAGCTGCCAGCGATTCATGTAAAATATTTTTGTCTATTTAGAAAAAAATAATAATCAGATACGTTTACATGGTTGTATTGTTATAAAGAAATCCAACCACCCCTTCCTAAAAAAAAAAAAAAAATATAAAAAATTATTGCTGAACAGTTATTAAAATATTTAAAAAAAAAAGAGAGAAAAAAATGCAAAACAAAACCTAACAAATTTTCTTTGAAATTTGTTGTTCTCGCTTTGTTTATACTTTTTTTTTCATATCAAAAATATTAAAAAAAAAAAAAAATTGAATTATTATTATTGAAAAAAAAAAAATTGAATTATTTTGACATTCTTTTTTGTTGATTTTTTTTTCTTACCTTCATTTTTTTTTTGTTTTTTTTTTCATATTTTTTTTTGTAAAATTATTAATTTTTCTCTCAACATTCAACTGAGATTAAATGTCTGCTGTTTGCACCCAGATAGCAAAAGATAATTTATATCTTTTATAAATCTTTTTTTGTTTGTTTGTTTGTCTGTCTGTCTCAATCATAAATATTTAATGAATAGCATAAATATTTATAATAACATCAATAACAACATAAGTACAGTGAAATAGCAATAATACAAGAAGGAAAAGAAAAGAAAAAAAAATCATGACTGAAATTCAAATAAGTCAGAAAACAATATTCTTTAAAAAAAATCCATTGAAAATAAATAAGTGATATTATTACAACAAATTTAAAAAAAAAATTTACAAGACAAATGCCATAATAATATTTCTGTGAATAAAGAAAGAAATATTTGAAAAATAATCTATGGGTATTTAGATAATATTTGAAAAAACAAAAAAGGGGGGAAATTATTACTACCATAATTATTTTGATCATTAATAATAATAATAATAATAATAATAATAATAATAATAATGATAATAATAATGATGATGATAACGATGATGATGATAATAATAATAATAATAATAATAATAATAAAGATTAGACAATAAAAATAAATATAATATAAATTATTAGTAAAGTTTGATTAAAATGAACAAAATTATCTTAATTATTATATTTTTCTTTTTCATTTTTTTCTTTCATTTCATTTTGTTCTTCATAAAAATAAGTGGGTATATTCATAAAACATAATCAATAAGTCAAATCTCTTTGACATCTCTAAAAATTGAACAAAATTTAGACATTCTAGTACTACAACAATTGGCAAGTGATATATAAACAAAAATAAGCAATAAGCATGTTTTCTTTCATTTTTTTTTAAATAATAATAATAATAGTACTAATAATAATAGTAATAATAACAACAATAATAATAATAGTAATAATATTAATAATAATATTAATAGTAATAATAATATTAGCAATAATAATAATAATAATAATAATAATAATAATAATAATAATAATAATAATAATAATTAAAAAAATGGCTTTGAAGCCGGAATTAAGCAGTATTGTCACAAAGTTGCAACTAAGATAATATGGATATCAATATCTATGATTTGACAGAATTATTTAAGTACAGACAATGTCATATTGTTATGTAGGAACGGTTACAAGGATGAACGGCAAGGTAGAGTGACAGCTAGAAGTTAATAGGTGACCCCAGTAGAACAAAGTTGATGAAATCACATGACTTCTGGGGGAAGAGGTTTCTTTGTTTTTTTTTTTTTCTGACAACAATCAAGCAGAGAAAATGTGAAACATCAACACTTCCCATTTAGCTCAATTATGAGTAGGGGCAGGTGTAAACTGTTACTCAGTGCATGGCTCAGTGACTCTGTGTGTGTGTGTGTGTGTGTGTGTGCATGTGTATGTGTGTGTGTATATATATATATATATATATATATATATATATATATATATATATATGTATATATGTATATGATAGAAACACTATACTCCTTTTCACACTACACTTTATATAATATGCTCCTCCTTTATCTTAAAATTCTATATAGTACCCCTTAACAACAGCAAAAATTTTATTTATTTTGTTCCTTAAATAAATGACTCATTCTATATTTCCCAATATATAGTTTTTGTGAATTCATTTTCCAATCCTATTGTCTCCTATATAAGCTCTTTTATCTACCCTCATTATATATATATATATATATATATATATATATATATATATATATATGATGCAAAACTCTTTGTAATTAAACAAATACAGCACTTGCAATGTAGCAGTTGAAATTATATAAAAAAACATGGTAGGTATTATTATTTACCAGTGCCTGTCCTGTGGCTCAGTGTTGAGAGTTGACAGCTATCAACTAGATAGTTGGAGGCTTAATCCATCGTTTGGGATGGGTGCTAGTCTAACTACACTGAAGAGCTGTGATACTCCAAAACAGTCTATGACCGACTACATAAGCCCTATGCAAGTGAATAACTATATATAGTTGTAAATTTATAAAAGTAATGAAATCGTTTATGGTGTAGTAAATATATCTGAAAATTCTGATAGGAATTTTAGTTTATAAATTAAATAAGTTACTCAATTTGTGGTAAAGTGTAAGAAAATAATTATCGGTCTAAGGGAGATAATTCCGAAAAATTATTACAAGAATCACCATAAGCTTTAAACTAACAAAAGGTTTATTTTATTTTAGTAATAGTCAGTTAAATAAAAGAATATTTGATTACTATTTTCAAGGTATTAGATTTTTATAATAGATAAAAATGGATATTCGTGTATTTTTTATTGTATCCAAGGGTGCTTTTCACAATGATGAAGTAATTGTTGCTGGCTTAATTTCTACTTCAATAATGATATACTATGTGTAAATCTAATATGATTACTCTTAAATTTTTTATCATTAATTTTTTAAGAATAAAACGACCTATGGTTTATTGGCTGAATTCTCGGCCATTTTCTTTAAAAATAAAAAGCGTAAAATTTTAGAAATATAGCACGGATACAATAAAAAAAAGGGTGGCATAAATGCAATGATTTTTTTTTTTTTTACTCCTAGCATCCATGTTTAAAGTGTTTTTCTGGAAAGACTTCTGATAACTAAGTAAGGTTTCTTTTTTTTTTTTTTTTTGCTCTTATGACTTTAAAAGAACTATTTCGTTTCCCACCTTTGGTCCTTTTCAATTACAAAAATTATTTTTCTTATGGATTTGTATGGGTCTCTGATGAGTTGCTTGGACAACTTATACCATTCAACAAAACACATGTAAGATGTACCATACCAATAATAAAATAATATGGATGTTATATAAACATGTATTTGTGGTATTGGGATTGTTTAATAGCAATATATATATATATATATATATATATATATATCAACAAATTATTGCTTCTGTAAAGACAAATTGAATATATATATATATATATATATATATATATATATATATATATATATATATATATATATATATATATATATATATATATAAAAATAAAAGTTACAATAAGTTTACTAAGGTAATCAAAATGGTAAACTTAAAATATATTATAAATATTAAAGAGTTAATATTTACAAGTAAAATAAACTCAGCCAGATATAAAAAGCTCAATAAAACCGAAAAGGAAATAGAGCTTATAATATGAACAAATGATTAATAAAATATGTTAAAAGACATCTTGAAAAAGAGTTAAAAACATATTTAATTTTATAAAAGGAAACACAAGATAAGTGGATAGTCCTTAATCCGTGGAGTTTCGAAGAAATACTCTCCTTCTCATCAGAGGGCAGGAATTATTTCTTCGAAACTCCGCGGATTAAGGACTATCCA
>NC_136524.1:30329032-30339032 GCF_053919585.1 Euprymna scolopes | reverse complement strand
TCATTGAACACTCGTAATAACTTTGTTAAATTCATGAGTTATCACTCTTGAACAGCTAAAACTAGGCATATATATACATATATATATATATATATATATATATATATATATATATATATATATATATATACAACAGTTATTCATTTTTCGATTTTTCTAGATATCTGATGATAATCGGATGCACCGATAGAAAGTGCTTGAGAAGAATATGGCTGAATAAGAACTTTTGGGCGCCATTTTATACAACATGCCAGCTGAAAAAAAAAAAAGAATGCTTGGCAAATGGAAAAGATATCCAGAAAAATCGGAAAAAAGAATAACTCTGCTGTATTCAATCAGACGTGCTTGAATAATGACTCGCTGCCAATATATATATATATATTTCTCTGGAAATATATTTTCTTATAATATATACCAATCCTTATTTAAGAAGCTCAATGTAATTACAGAGCAATTTAGTGAATAAATGACAAAGACTATATTCCAAAGTTCATGATGTTGACCATCTTATAATTTATTCCTTTAATTCAGTTGACATTTACAATTCTTGACAGTATCTGTTTCATAGCGCAAAAAGTGATTGATTTTGTGCTACGGAACATAGTAAGCAATCTGCTAAAGGGTTTATCTCTCACTATTTTTCTTGTAACTGTTCATGGTGTTAATAAATTTTATATTAAAAAAATGAATGTCTTTATGTGAAATATCTGAGATGTCGCATCGTAACAATATCATTAATGCTTACAATGAAACCGTCACGTGCAGAATCAATTCCTGGTGATCACAGAGTCGGGAAGAAGGAGCTCAAGAAAAAAAGTGACAATTATTCTGAACGCAGAGACTATGGGGAAAGAAGACAAAGGTGATAATAGCTATAATCAGAACACTCGGAGGAATTTTGTTAAGAAATTTTGAGAGTTACTTCAACAAATTTTGGAATACTACACATATTTATGTCTGTACAACAACTTGTTGAACTTGGAAGAAGTTAACATGTCGCGGAAGATGTTCAGTCTAAACATGTAAATAATTGATTGATAACATTAACCAGTTCATAAGAAACTATGTCTGCCACTAATTGTACTGACATTCAATGAAAAGAAAATTAAACTAAAAACATTGAAAAGGTTGACACTACCATGAATAATAATAATAATAATAATAATAATAATAATAATAATAATAATAAATAGTACTACTACTACTACTACTACTACTACTACTATTACTACTACTACTGTCACAATTTTTATTATTCTTTTACTATTACTATCCTCAGTATTGTTATATTATATTATTCTATTATAACTATTTTATTATTTTTATTATTGCTATTATTATTATTATTATTATTGTTGTTGTTGTTATTACTATTTTTAAACTATTTTTTATTATTACTATTATTGTTTTTTTTTTAAATATTTTATTATTACGATTATTATATTATTATTTTAACTATTTTTAAAATATTTTTTATTATTACTATTATCATCATTATTATTATTATTACTATTTTTATTATTGCTATTATTATTACTACTACTACTACTACTACTATTACTACTCTTACTAATATTATTGATCACAGTAACTATGAGTTCTCACACAAGCTATCATCCATGACTACTCACTGATATTAACCAGTGGTGTTCCCTGGAGTCTGAGTAACAATTATTATTATTATTATTATTATTACTACTACTACTACTATTATTATTATTATTATTTTTATTATTATTATTATTATTAAGTGCAAAAGTAATAGTAATAATTTAATCATTAAATATTAATTAACAATTTTAATACAGATAAAATATTATTTATATTAAATGATAATAAATTAAAAAGCAATAGTAGTGTTTTTATTTACGTGAAAGATTAGTAATAAAATAAATAATATAGTACAGAAGACGATATTATAGTAAAGGTAAGGTAGAGAAAATAATAATAACCCTAACAATAACAATAATAATAATAATGATAATAATAGAAATAGTAATGCGAAATATATAAATAACATATAGAATTAATATCAATTAAATAATGAATCTTTTGAATAACGAAAAAAAAAACAAAAAAAAAACAAAACAAAACTAAACAAAAAAAAGCTAAGAATCTTATGAAGAACAATTTCTTGAAATTGATTAACCAAATTTAAAAATAGTTTCTCCTTTTTGTTTTTTTTTCTTTTTTTTGTAATAGACAAATTGAAAAAATTTTTTTTTTTTTTAAATAATTAAGAGAAAGGAAATAAGGAAGAAAAAAAGAAAAGGGTATGAAAAAAATATGCAAATACACAATGTTATTTGCCTCTTAAAATATTTAAAAAAAATGCCTCTTAAAATATACATATCCTGTGCTTTTCTATGTAACTTAGCAACATGAGGCAGGGAACCAGGTATTGAAAAAAAAAAAAAAAAAAAAAAGACACATAGAAAAAAATGGCTGCCCTATGGTTTAAAGAATATTACATAAAACAATTTCTTTGTCTTCTTCTTCTTCTTCTTTTTCTTCTTCTTTTTCTTCTTAATAAGTATATAACTCTCTCTCTCTCTCTCTCATTCTTTATCTTTCTTCCTTTCTTTCTCTCAATGGATAAATGCCAATATTTTTTTATGGCTGAATCTGTTTTCATATTTAAAAAAAAAATTTCTTAAAGTGTAAGTTTTTTTTCCTCTGTTGTTAAATTGAAACAAGAAAAAAAAAAGAACAAAAAAAAACAAAAACAAAACGAAATAAAAGGAAAACTTTCTTTTTTTTCCTTGAACGCTTTTTTCTTTTTCTTTTTTTTTTTTTTTTTTTGCTAGGCGCTTGACCCATCAGATTCGATTAGTCGTCTTGTTTGTGAAGTCGAAGTAGTTCTGTTTGTGCCGGTTGCACACTGGCACCCTCTGCTACTGCAGCCATTATAGCAGGCTGTGCAACAAACAAGAGCACATTTTGCAGGCCAATAGATGCACAAACAAGGCAAACACAGTGACAAGAGCGCCATACATGCCCAACGTTTCATGCAGTGCGGACTTTCACATCCTGCACATGGATCATCCGAACACATTCCTTCTACAGAATCCTGTTGATAGCCCTTCGAGTAATGGTAAAACACCCCTTTAACACAACACATACATGTACAGATGTTCATAGCGGACTTTGCGCTAATCTCTAATTTATTTCCGCAGAACCACCAGGAGGGCAGTTCCCTTGGTTCCCGACAAGCACGACACTTGCATTTCCCACATTTTCCACATATGACAGAATCCCTGTGCGCACTACCCCCCCGACCCTCAAGAACCTCAGGCGCATTTGTAGATTTTTTCAAGGTCTGGCTTGTAATTGGTTGGTTCGATATAACAGCGCTTCTCGATCGCCTTGCACTCGAAATGGCGCCGCCAAATATTCCACCACCATCACTACAAATTCCAATGCTACTGTTACTATCCAGACTGCTACTCCCAGTTGTAGCGCCGGTGTTTATAACATTGACAGTACTAGTGATACCAGGACCACTCCTATTACGCTCATGACCAAGTGTTAAAATCGGGCTCGAATGAGTTGCGATGGTCAGAGAGGAATTTGAAAACCTGTGCGGAGGTGGTGGTAGGTGGCTTTCTGTTTGAAGTTTTTTGCTCTGGAGCGGCTTCACAACAGTAACCGTCGATGAAGATGATGATGGAGGTAGTTTGCTCGAAGACAGTGATGAGTCCACATATTCATTCTGCGGCCGGGGACCTGGTCTCAAATGAGTCAGGCTAATGAGCTCCCGGTTTGAGAGGTTTGCTGTTGTCTGTTGTTGTATGTCTGAGTGGTCAAGCACTGATAATCCAGACCGTGAAGGGGATGTACTGTTATTCTGGTTGGTCATCTGTTGTCCAGATGCAGATGATCTGGTCACAGCAGAATCATCCATCAAATTTACGGAAAGGGTTTAATTCTCAAATACGTTCCATTCAAACTGATTACGGCCTAGCCATCTCGCTGGGTTGATTCTAAAAAATACAATATGAGACAGAAAATTAGAAATTTTAGACAAATGTGCAAAGAAATCAGCAAAAAGAAGAAAGGAAAGAAAATAATAATAAAAAAAAAAATTGGCAAAAAATGAGAAAAAGAAAATCAGCAAAACACAGGAATGGAAAAAAAAAATATCAGCAAAAATGATGAAAGGATATAATCAGCAAAACGTGAAACAAGAAAGAAAATCAGCAAAAATGATGAATAAAAATCAGCAAAAAATAAAAGAGAAAAATAAAGAAAATAAGCAAAAAAGAGGAAAGGAAAGAAAATCAGCAAACAATCAAGTGACATTTTTCTTTTAGTCCTTGGTAACGCCAGGTTGGTGCCAATAGTACTTAATACCGTAATCTACATGTAACTCTGGAAGCAAATAAACATACCAACATAATCAATCGACCGTTTATGGATAGATTCGTTTTTACAGCAAAATATCCAAGGAGATAATTAGTATATGATTATTGTCATCATCATAATAAGTTTAATATCCGCTTTACATGCCAACATGCATTAGATGGATATAAGAAAATTTATCAGGTGCAGTTTTATCACACTTTCCGATTTTTCCTTGACCCCCCCCCCTGTAAACTGAACCTGCTACTCCAACTGTTCTACATATAATAACACAAGAAATCTCATACATTCTTTCAATGTTGCTATACTATCAGAACTAAGACTATCTTTAAGATTCCAATTACTCATTCAGCATACCATTCTCTTATCATTTCTGTCCATGCAACACATGTCCTCAAACCTCACTGACCAGGTTCCACTTCCATACATTATCATCACACTGTGTGCACATAGCCTAATAAACTCTTCCCTAATAATGCTCTGCTAGTTAGTAATGGAATTAATTGGTTAAGACACACACACGCGCGCGCGTGAATATGAAAAATATTTAATACACACACACATGCATATATATATATATATATATATATATATATATATGTATATATATATATTTGTTTTACATAAGCATTTATATCACTACACATTTATGAGCTTGTTTCGGTCACTAGTTAAAAATAAAACTATAGACTTCTTCAGGTGATAATGCTTATACAAAAGTAGTTTAGTTTTGCATAAACAATATCACCTAAATAGGTTTCTAATTACTTTTAACTAGCTGATCGAAACATGCTCATGAATGTGTAGCGACATATTAATGCTTATGCAAAGCAAATAAAAAATATATCTGGCCCTACTTTGGTATTGAGCCCTCTTGTATGAACCTCGTTAAAACTTGATTTGTTGCTTCATCTCTGGAGAATATTAAACTGGAATTTATATATATATATATATATATATATATATATATATATATATATATATATATATATATATATATATATATATGTCTGACTGACGTAAAGAACATTTAAAAAAAAAATGTTTAGATTCAACGGTATTTCACGCGGTTAATGGTAGCCGAATGAATACGGTCTTTGCTGATCAAGCCAGAGTTTGAATCGTTCGACTGATGTTTAATCGTGACACCCTGCACTGAAGATTCCCGAAAGGATGAAACACTAGTGTCCGTAGGTATTTAATTATTATAGTAAAAAAATAATTATATATATATATATATATATATATATATATATATATTAGGGATTTACCGATTAATTGCCCTTTGATAATCAGTCAATTTATAGGTTTTCTAATGCCGATTTATCAGCAAATTTTGACAAAAATAAATTACACTAATATTAATTAAATTATATTATAAACAAAGGCAAGTTAACTCCCTTTTTTGCTTGCCAGTGAAAATTCATCAAAGAGACATGCGTCGTTTAAACCATATCATCAAATTAACAGGCATGATGTTCTGTTAACATGTAGACTTTTTACAACTGCACTGAGTTTGAGGCAAATAGATGTAAGCATATGGAAAATTTTCCCCCTTTCTCTTCCTATCAAATTAAGATTATTTTTTTTATTTTAAATTATTTGTCAAAGAAAATTATTACTTCATCTTTCAGTTTTCATGTTGAGGAATTGTACAGTAAATTGTGACCATGTGTGAATCGAAAATAAAGCATTTTTCATCAGTCATACTCGTGTTCCTCATTTTCTGACTCTTGCTACCATTACATATTTTTATTTTTCTGGTTTAGATAATGCAGATTTTATTGAGATGAATTACTAATCAGATATCAGACAGGAGTAATTTAAATATGTAAAAAATGAACTAAATATTGACAACAACTTTCAACCATTACGGCAACCAGTTTTTGCTGGAAATATTTTGATCAATCAATCCCGAGAATTAAGAATACAACTGCTTGCAAGTTATGCCAAACCATTACACTAACTTTTACAACAATATGTTAAATCATCTTAGAAAGGTTCGTCCAAAGGAAGCAAAAGTTGCAAATAAGAAAAAATGCAATAAATATTCAAGAACAGACACTCCAGGAACAAGTGGCAGCAACTACGAGCCTCCAGCAAAACACCAAAATACTATAGAATCAATATTGGCCAAAAAGAAAGTTTGGAATATTAATGACAACAGGTCACAAGAGATCCATTATCTGATAAAAGAAATGATTGATGTTGATATTCAACCATATTCTGTAACATCTGACATTGAATTTAATAGGTTCATTGCAAAACTTTGTTCAAATTACACCATTCCATCAAAAAAGTACTTCACTGCAAAATAATCTGCAATATATTTACAAAAGCAAAACAAATTTCAATTGTCCCTTGCTGAAATTAGCAGCATTTCATGGACTATATACATTCGGACAGTTACAGCAGATAATGCTCCCTTTCTACCTTTGACAGATCATAGGCTTTCAAATGACTTTGAATAGTACAGAGCTGTGCTTAGAGTTGTTCCATTCTCTGGTACACAGACAGGTAAAGAATAAGTGAATAATCGCACAATGTTCCTAGTAAGTATAAAATTTTCAAAGTTTTCTTAGTCTTGTGGGATTCAGATCAAATGGTTGCTGGTGTCAGGAAATGTGGTTTAGAATAGAATCATGCTTCACACATACATTACAACTCTCAGTAAATGACTCATTATTTTCCCAACAGGCTTTTAAGACAATCATTTACAACTAACAGAAATATAGTCTCTCACTTTAATAACTCTCCATTAGCAATTAGCAAATTAACTGAAATATGGGATCAGCTTGATTTGGAAAAACATAAACTTATTCAAGAGGTGACTACACGGTGGAATTCAACATATTATATGCAGAACAGGAATTTAGAACAGCAAAAGTTCTTGTAATGTATGCTGTTGATAATAAAATTCCTACCATAACAACTTACCAATGAAAACTTGTTCAAAAAATTGTCCAGTGACTGAGTCCATTTGAAGAAATCACCAAAGAAGCAAGTCAAAGAACTTCAACCATATCGATAACAATACCTACAATTTTAGCTTTGAGGTTATTTCTTTCAAAAGTTGTCCAATCTAATTCTGATATTTCTGACTTTAGTGGAATCCTTACCACTGTTGAACAATTTAATGGAAACAAAATTTTCATCTTATCTAAATGTTAAAAACTTCTATGTGTCTACTTTCCTAGATCTAAGATTCAAATTTAAATTTCAAAAGAATGACATGGAAAACACTAAGAATTGGATTCTACATCATTTACTTTCTATTGATGATAACGAAGCAGAGTCCACAGGATACACTTCCTCAAGCTCTGTTACCCGTCAAGAAGATCAGAGTGAAAGTAAAACTATATCTCTTTCAAACCTGTTTGATGAATTAACTTCAAATAAACCTACAGTAACAAATCAAAACTTAGGGTAGGTAGAAGCTGAGTTGAACCTGGAGACTGCAACTACAACGAAAATGCAAGAATCACAATCTAAACTCAAAAGGAGTAAATCCCTTATGGTTAAGTGCACAAAAAACTTGATCATTATGTAACTTTAACACTACTTGCAAGAAATGATGATCCAGTTCAGTGGTGAAAGAAGACACAAGAGACCTTACCACTGCTGAGTAAACTGGCTTCAAAATATTAAAATGCACCATCTTCGTCTGTGCAGAGTGAGAGACTCTTTAGTACAGGTGGTAATGAGGAACAGGCTTTGTTCTGAGAATGGAGGAATTCTAATGTTCCTACATTACAACTTAAAAGTATATAACTTTAAATACTGAGGAGACTCTGAACAGAGGAGGTAAGCAACAAGAATAGGGAAGTAGAGCAGCAGGAGCAGCAGCAGCAGCAGCAGGTGAAAAACTTAAAGAATTACAATTTGTACTTTGTAGTTGGTTTGTAATTTCTTCTTTTCTTATCTAACTGTTAAATTATATTTATTTAAGAATTGGAAATTGTATTTTGCCTTTTGTAATTTTAGTTAATAAAGACAAAAAGCCATAACAGTGACCAGATATTTAACATTTCTTAAGTTAAATTAGCAGTTATTATGTTAATGTATCTGATGAGTCACTTGGCAGCGATGAAATAGTTTAAATGAAAAGAAATTAATCGTCTGATTAATCGGCAAAGTGACCGATTAGACCGATTACCTGCCAATTAATCGGTACACCCCTACACATTTATGAGCTTGTTTCGATTGCTAGTTAAAAAAAAAACTATAGACTTCTTCAGGTGATAATGCTTATACAAAAGTAGTTTTGCATAAACAGTATCACCTAAATAGGTTTCTAATTACTTTTAACAAGCTGATCGAAACATGCTCATGAATGTGTAAGGTGACATAAAAGTGATGTGAAACTGTTTTGCTTGAGTGGATGGTGGTGGATTCATTTTACCAGTCCTGGCACAGTTGTTCTTCTTCTTCCTCCTCCTCCTCCTACTACTACTATGATGACGACAACAACAACAATAATCTATATAATATTCTGCTTATTCGTTCTTAAGTTAGTCCGTACGTTACAATTTGGAAAAAATCCCAAATACAATTGCTGAAGGCCAAAATGTTTCAAACTAGGTTAAATTCACAAAAATTCGCCTTAAAAAAAGCCAATCTAGCAATCTCGCGAATATGATTGACCTGCCTTTGATGTAACCTCATTTTTTAATATCATTATTGCTATGATCATTATTGTAATGATCATTGCTGTAATGGTGGGAGAAAGGAACGTGTAGTAATTTTGATGTACAACAGTTCTTTATCAAAAAAATAAGTCAGCAAAACTTTATATCGAAAAAAAGGGGGGGAACATTTGAAAGAAACAGGGCAACTAAAAGAAGAACATTGTCTGTCAAATGGTGCCGGACTGAAGGAATAAATTAAAGATGGTTTCTTAAAGTGCGATTTTTATTATTTGTATTGAACTATGTATCACAATATTACTTTATGAGTATTTATTATACTTATTAATTTATCTCATTTTGGTCAGTTCTATATTTAAAATGAAATGGACTTTATTCTCATAAAAATGTTAATAAACATATAATTGTTGTGAGTGATAGTTTTTTTCTATTCAAAAAATTAATTTTTGCTGCTGCTGATGATGATGATGTGCACGTGTGCGCGCGCACACACACACACACACACACACACACACACACACACACACACACACACACACACACAGAGGCACATATATTAGTGTTGGGACGATTAATCAGAATCGGAAAAATTTGAGCCTATTTTCCGATGCTAAAACCTATTCCTTAAATTATCTTTTTTGTTTGATTTTGGTTTAAGAAACATCTTCCACTGCTTGTAGTCATAATTATTTACAATGTCTCCTGACGGGACAGAGTTAGACACCAGGGTCGTTTTTTAATGTGGAGAAAAGGTACAAAAATAAAAATTGTCTCAGTCGTGAAGGACTGCTCCTCCACCAAAAGAGAACAAGAAATGGAAGTACAGCATCTGAAGAACAGATACTATGCTTTGATCTTGGCCCACTGCTTGTAGTAATAATAAAATTATAAATATTTATTGATTTAAACTTCCAGTAAGACTAAAATTTCTGGATCAACCAAGTGTGTTTTTACGTTTGAGAAAATATATGCCCATTTAAGATGAGTTTTTA
>NC_136524.1:30316532-30324032 GCF_053919585.1 Euprymna scolopes | reverse complement strand
GCCTTGATAAGTGGTGACTACCACAGCTAATTTTTCTTTTTTATTTTTTGTGGTCGTTTTGATTCATTTTTTTTTTTTTTTTGGATGTGGAATGGGGGGGGGGGGTCCAAGGCAAAAAGTGGGAAAGTTGTCACCGACCTCTTCTTTTGAGGGGGGGGGGAGTGTGGGCGATTCCGTTCCTTTGTGTGTGTGTGTGGGGGGGGCTTGCTCAATACCCTAAGTATAGCAGCTGCGTCCAAACCAAACTTCATATCTTCCCCGGGCAATGCCAGGTATCCATACTAGCAGCAAATAAAATTCACAAAATATTAAATAAGATATTTTTTTAATTTAATGCATATCAAAACGAATACAATTTATTAATACGAACATTTAAATTTTAGTGACTTTACTTTAAAATTCAAACATGGTGCAAAAAAATAAAAAATAAAAGGTAATATTACAACTTCTCTCACAATTTTGAATATTTTAATCATTCCCTTATGCATTTTCAATTCTTTTAATGAATTGATTAGTGCTTTTTTCTTACGGTGCTACCTGGACACTCACCAAAAGATTGGAAGGAAAACTAGACGGCACATACACCCATATGCTAAGAACAACATTAAATATATCTTGGCAAAATCATCCCACGAAGCAGCAACTTTATGGCAACCTACCTGCCATATCTAATACCATCAGAGAAAGATGCCTACGATTTGCCGGTCATTGTCTGAGCAGCAAGCATGAATTGGTGAGTGATGTATTGCTATGGACTCCACGACATGGACGCGCAAGCAGAGGATGATCTAGATCCACGCACATCATACAAATAGCACACGATGCCAACTGTGAACCTGAAGATCTGAGGCAACTGATGGAAGACAGGAAACTCTGGAGAGGAAGAGACACATTGGTCCAGGCAAGGAGCCCGTCATGATGATGATGATGTTGAGCACACAAAGGAAAAAAATGTTAGTAGGCAAGCAAGCATTTAAGAATTTATCTGTTGTAAACTGCATGTTCTCCCCTGCCTTGTGTGTGCAACAAGATCTGCATCATCTGCATGCGACAACTCATGAATAATAGCATGGAAGTTTTCAAATTTGCTTTCAAACATTGAAGATTGAACAGCCTGCCAGAAGTTTGAAAATACACATGCAAAGACACTCCACTATCACTGTCTATATATCTATAAACGTAAACATGTCTGTGTGTGTGTGTGTGTGTCTTTGTACATTTCTCTACGCAATAACTCTGTCAATTTTCAGTCTACAGACTCGAAATTTGATATACAGGGTACTGAGATTTGAGAAAATCGATGTGATCGGTTTTCGACTAGAAATTTGGCTGTTAAGGCATCAAAGTTCAACGATTTGACCTTTGAGAACTCTACCAAACTCCGACAATTTTCGGTAGGAACACTTGAAATTTTAGATATAGGTTCCTTAGACATGGATCTAACTTAATAACTTGATTTGAGCCCAAAACAATAAATGTTAAAGGGTAATAATAGGGGTCAAAGTTAAAAAAATTGACCGCTTTTTTTTTTTTGCTCAACAAACACCTCTAAACACCCGGCGGGCAACGCCGGGCTGAAATGCTAGTTAAAAAACAAAACAAAAAAAAAAACAAAACGTGGGTGCTGATATGTCACCCTGCTTGACTCCATTGTCGATTCATACTGGTTCAGACAATATCATACTAATATTCATTCGGCTCTTCATGTTTTGATGAAACTTCTTCAACATTTCCATAAAATGGACAGAACATCAAAGTTTGCTTAGAGCAGGGTTTCTCAAGTGTTTCCGCCCTCCCTCCTCATCCCCGAACCTCGGATACCTACTACCACCTCCCTCCTCCCTACATGCATCCTTACATAATAATGTCAGTAGTGGTGGTAGTACATAATTAAAGTGAAACAAAATAAATGAATATTCAAATAGTTTATTCAATAAAATTCTACTCTTTGGATCAAATGGAAACAGTAACAACTATAAATCAAGTGGATCAATTTATATATCGCAGCGTTGTTAATACAGTAATCATTAAAAATTGCTAATCCAATAATCAATAAATATTGCTAATGCTAGTACAATAATCAATAAAAATTGCTAATACAATAATCAATAAATATTGCTAATGCTAATACAATAATCAATAAAATAAAAATAATAATCACAAGAATCAATCAATAAATATTGCTAATTACTAATACAATAATCAATAAAAATTGCTAATACAGTAATCATTAAAAATTGCTAATCCAATAATCAATAAATATTGCTAATGCTAATACAATAATCAATAAAAATTGCTAATCCAATAATCAATAAATATTGCTAATGCTAATACAATAATCAATAAAAATAAAAATAATAATCCCAAGAATCAATCAATGTGCAGATTGTTGTTGTTCAATAAGTTGAGAAACACCTAGTAATGTTACTAGAACCTCAGTCTTTTACCGTCCCCCAAACGATGTCAGGGTCCCCCTTTATGATAAATCTGGCCACTGCCCACTTGAAATCTCGTAACCACTCATGCCCCTGAGGCAGGGGGGGGGAGTATGGACTCCATTCGGAAACCCTGGCTTAGAGAAATCCAGGATGCATCACGATTGATGTTGATATCCTCTAGTTCACAATCTCTACTTCTGTATGGCAAAACCTTGAGTTAAAAACTATCTGACTTGTAGCCATTACTTGCCTCATGGCCATGCTTATAGCTCCTATGTTTGCAGGCCAATGTTCTATGCAAATGAGACCCGGCTGGCATTTTACTTAACTGCAGTGCAACAACAGGCAATAATTAGATGGATTTGCAATGTGAAATCAAAACATGTGGTAGCCATGCAGTCGCAAGATCGGCTGGATCAGCTTGCCCTCCATAGACATTGATGTCATTAATAGTTGTAAAAATGGCTTTGTTGGTATAGACATGCCTTGAGGAGAAAGCCATTCTTGTAAATGTAGTTGTTCCAAGCAAAGAAAAATGGCAGCATCAATCTGATCCAAAGAAAGTTTTTCAGATAAAGAATCTATAGAGTCAGCAGAGTGTAGTGTTCTTCCTGTGTCAAGACGAAAATCAATGGATATTTAATTCAAATATATCCATGACAAATAGCACTCTACCTGAGAATTCTACCTTCAAACTCCTCGGCCTAACATTTTCGGGCAACATGAACTGGAACAAATACATAGAAGACATTGCAAAAGCTGCTGCAAAGAAGGTGGGTTCCCACTTTATGAACTAAGCTCCAGCCCCTGTCTCATCACCGCAACGTTGCATCACTGTGACTGTTTTAGAAATATTTTAATGGAATGTGTTCTGATGAACTCGTTTCACTTGTACCCCCTCGACGTACGTATCGCCGACAAAATTGGCTTAGCAATAAGATCTCACCCCCTTCACTGTTGTTGTCCCTAAATGCAAGAAAGCTTTCTATTCTAATAGTTTCTTTCTCTCAAACAACTAGACTTTGGAATTCCCTTGCTGCTGCCTGCTTCCCTGGCTGTAATGATATGCAGAAGTTTAAATGTAACATAAACAACTATCTTGTTAATCTTTCCTCGACATGGCCCCAAATAGTAGCCCCTTACATCCAAGTGGCGATATGCTTTGTAAGGGGTGAACATGAGTAAAAAAAACAAAAAACAAAAAAAAAAAACCTTCAGTATATTTTATAAAACGATTCTGGCATCTGATTGGTTTGTTCTTATCATCCATGGTTCATGTTCCATGCAAGTGAGACCTGGCACTTGACAAAATCAAGCGTGCAGCAACTACTATACAACAGCAGGTCAACAGTTGGACAGATTCGCAGAGTAAAGCCAAAAGATCTGGTAGCTGGTCAGTCGCAAAATCTGCTTGAACAGCTCGGCCCCCATGGACACTGATGTCATTAGTAAAGAAGATAAAACACATAGAAAAGCTCAAGTAGTGAAAGAATAATAGCTTTAGATTTTGAAGCCCTCAATAGATGGAGGAGTAGCCAATCTAGGTTGCCTTGGAAGAAAACTGTAGCAGATAGATAAGATCTCACCCCCTTCACTGTTGTTGTCCCTAAATGCCAGACAACTTCCTATTCTAATAGTTTCTTCCCTCGAACAGCTAGACTTTGGAATTCCCTTCCTGCTGCCTGCTTCCCTTGCTGTATTGATATGCAGAAGTTTAAATGTAACATAAAACAGATATCTTGTTAACCTTTCCTAGACATGGCCCCAAAAAGTAGCTCCTTATATAGATATTTCAGTATATTTTATAAAACGATTCTGACATCTGATTGGAATCCCCTTTCTGCTGCCTGCTTCCCTGGCTGTACTGATATGCAGTTTCTTGGAGATTAAAATCTTCCATGCATGCATGCAACTAGTCTGCTAATCGGACAGGGTAAACCGGTGTGGATGCTGCCCCCCCATTCCTATTTGTTAATAAAAAAAAAAAAACTGATGGCGATGGCCACCATCTTTTAAAACATGGACTAAAGATTTTTAAAAACTGATAACTTTAAATTACATGCTAACCGGATAGGAATCAACCGGTGTGGATGATGATCTTCTAAACATATTCATTTAAAAAAAAATTAAAAAAAAAAAATGATGAGGATGGTTAACATCTTTGAACAGATGGACGAAAGATTTTCCCAAACTAGGAACTTTAAATTCCATGCATGCAACTAATCAGCTATCTAGATTGGGGGAGGGGGGCGTCAACCAGTGCAAATGATGCTCCCTCAACCTGTTCGTTAATAAGAAAACATAACTGATGAGGATGGTTGACATCTTTTAACAGATGAACAAAAGATTTTCAAAAGCTAAGAAATTTCAATTGTATGCATGCAGCTAGTCAACTACCTGGACAAAGGTCAATCAGTATGGACGATGTCCACCCTCTAAATGTGTTCACTAAAAAGAAGAAAAAAAAAACTGATAATGATGATGGTTAACATCTTTTAACAGATGGGCTAAAAGTTTGAAAAGAAAAAAAAAAAAAAAACCCTGAGTATTTTTAATTCCATACATGCAACTAACCGGAGGGTGGGGGTGTCAGCCAGTGTGACTGATGCCCTCACAATTTTTTTCATTGATAAAAAAAAAAAAAAAAAAAAACAATTGATGATGATAGTTAATTGTTTTAAGAGATGAACTGAAGATCTTCAAAAACTGAAGAATTTTCAATTATATGAGTGAGATCAACTAGTGTGGATGATGTTCCCCTCAGCCTGTTTGTAAAAAAAAAAAAAAAAAAAAAAAAAAAAAAAAAAATGATGATAATTGTCTTTAAAAAAAAAATGGACTCAAATTCTTCAAAAACTGAAAAATTTCAATTCTGAGCAGAATCATCTCCACGTTACTCAATGAAGGGAAAATGCTCAAGATAAGTAAACGGATTTGGATTTGCACATGTACTACAGTGTTTGCATGCGTGCATGCGTCGACATGTATATTTGAGAATAATGTGCTATGATGATTGCATCCGTAATATAGATGTGAAATCAACCCAGACTTGATCTAACACACACACACACACACACACACACACACACACACACACACACACACACACACACACACACACACACACACACACACACACACACACTTTATATTACACACGCATATGCACACACTTGATCTTATGCACACACATGCACATACACATTTGATATTACGTACACATACACAAACTTAATCTTGTCCATGCACACACTTAATATTACACACACACACACACAATTGATCTAACATACATACATACACAAACACATACACACACTTGATCTTATGTACACACACACACTTAATATTACACACACACACACACACACAATTGATCTAACATACATACACACACACACTTGATTTTACACATGCATACTTGACAACAATCCTAAAAAGAGTTGTCACTTATAATCTCTGAAATATCGGATGAATGTTTATCATCTGACAGGATGTTCCATCCCCAGCAAAAAAAGCAAAATTTTATAAAAATTCGAACTGAAATCTTTCTACCAACAATATTGCATATAAATTTGTTTAAACAGGACTTATGAATTTTTTTTTTCCAAACAATATTGCAGGCAGGTGCATGAATTAGTGTCATCCATGTGGGTGAGATGGTATTGTCGTTCTCAACACGAGACTCAACCACGTGCGCATTCGACCAAACTTGGTCGAACAAAATAAATACATTTTCTCCATTGATCCAATTTGTGCAATTTATATAATTATTTTCTTTCTTTATCTTTTCCTTTTTTTATGGAAATCGCTTGAGATAAGGCATGAAGCCACTTGATGTAAGGAGCTTAGAAGATAAGAGACATTTAATGGACTCAGCTTTGAAAAGATCAAAGGTATAGGTAGGAGGAAAACAGTCAGCAAGAAGAATATTTTATAATCCTGTAATTTTTAGAAAAAAGCGTCTTGAACAGGAAGCTGTATTATAATGAGGTATAAAAACAGCAAGTTAATGGGGACCACTAGACCAATAGGTCAAATTAGTTGGGGCCCCGTGAGGTAAGCAGTTTGAAAATCTATTGCATGTGTGATAATTAAAGTTTTCTATGTTTTTACCGAACCAAATAAGGATGGGCGCCAGGTTTAATTTGACGAAACTGATTCGAAAAATGTTTGAAAATGCAATCTGTTGGACGAGTCTGAGCAGCCAATCAAATTGTTGGAAGCTAACAAAAAAAAAAAAAAAAAAAAAAAAAAAAAAAGAAAAGAAAAAAAAACCCTAACGGAAGGAAGGGAACATTAATTATTTATATACTGAATGAGTATTAGATGACTTAATAAAACGAAATGATAAAATAAAATAATCACGGACACGTGTAATAATTGAACCCTATGAAATATTTTGTCAATGGCAAGAGGTATAGGACATAATAATAACTGAGTAAGTATCCTCCTATCACCAATAAATATGACTTGTTTGGAAAAGTTATTCGTCTTAGATAAAATGTAGGAACTTCAGAATTAAACTGATAATTTGTGGAAAACATGCACCAACAGGTGGGTAGAGGGGCCATTTTCGATTTATGCGTGCCGCCTGCATTTGTAATGCTGTACTGTATTTTTGTACAGGGTAAAATCACCTCTATTTTATTCATATAGAGACTAGTTGCATCTAGGCAAGGCCCCTATTTAGTTGACTCCCCACGAGGGCAGAGTTAGACACAAGGTTGGTTTTTAATATCATTCCTTGTCATTATTATGACGAACATTAAGTACTAGCTGAAGGACTCATTTATGCAAGCTTCCTATTTAGCTGACTCCCCACGAGGGCAGTGTTAGACACAAGGTTGGTTTTGATATAACTCTGGTCTCATCGAGGAAGCAAGTAAATAGAGGGGGGGGGAGTCAACAAAACAAAAAAAAAAACAACAAAACAATTAAACCAAACGGAAACATTTATTAGTTGCCTGTTAGAGAGAGCAGGTCTTGTTTGCGAACATGTATAATTCCTGTTAAAATTAATCCATGTCCATTAATTGTGACTAATAATGATGAATTTTAA
>NC_136524.1:30279032-30311532 GCF_053919585.1 Euprymna scolopes | reverse complement strand
GATGAGCTCATCAATTTAATAAAAATGCATTGAGAATGGTGGTGACTATGTAGAAAAATAAATTCTGGAGCATCTTCAACAAAAGGTTGTTTATTTTATTAGCACCACTCCCATCTTTGTAGCTCTTCAACTTTTGGAGCTAAAATAAAATAGGAGGTTTTACTTTTGGAACGACCCTCATTTGACAAAGTGCGTTCGGGATGCACATGCACAGTGATCGTTCATAGCTGGCAAAAGCACATTGATGATGTAGAAAAGTATTGATGATGTAGAAAAATAAACTCTAGAGCATAGATGGTCACTCGTGTTAATGGTACCACTCCCGTCTTTGTAGCTCTCCTATATTTTAGTTTTTGAGTTATAAAATAGGAGGCCTTTATTTTGGAGTGACCCTTGTACGTTTTATTTGATGACTCATCTAAAACTTGAAAGATTTGTGGAAGAGGTGAGCAAAACAGATAAGAGTAGAATACATAGAGAATTAGTAAAAAAAAAAAACAAAAAAAAAACACAAAAACACAAAAAACAAAAAAGATTTAAAAAAAAAAAATTATGTTTAAAACAAAAACTGAAAAAAGGAAATACCATAGCAATTCCTATTAATATGGCATCGAGAGGCCTCACCAGAAACTACCACATGATCAAGACTTCATTCACCATATGGAAATAAAGTAGCCCCAGTATTTTGCACCTTCTATCAGGACAGCATCCTTAGGAAGTTCCTATTTACTTGCCTCCCCAAGAGGGCAGAGTTAGACACAAATGTCTTCAAGTCTAACGAAAACAAGTTCTTGATGAGCCGTTCCACTTGTTAACAAATTTACCGAATTTCCATTACTAACGATTACTATATTGTCCAATTTCTACTGTACACTCTTTAACCCTTATCCTTGAGTGACCTATTGGCCTTGATAAGTGGTGATGCCTATGTAAAAAAAAAAAAAAAGGTCGGTTTTTAATGTGGAGAAAATCCAGCTTCCCAAAAAAAGGCACTCTAGATTGGAATAAAAATTAAAATTGTCTCAGTCATGAAGGATTTCTCCCCCCCCTGACCGAGGACAAAAAAAGGTGAAGCATAGTATCAGAACAGATACTACCCTTTGGTCCTAGGTTTTCTAAGGAAAAGAAGGATTAGCTCTGCATTGCAAGAATTTGATCCATGGGTTTAAAGGTGGGTCCGTAAATCATAAAAAAAGTCCAATCTAAGACATTATTTTAGGGTTTTCCTAGAACTCAGTTTTTCGGGATATCTATGCTAATTGTTAATATTAGTGAAAAAAAAGTTTTACGAAACAGAGGATCGATACCCACGCATACTTTCGTTTTTTTTTTCCTTCTTGCAATGCAGAGCTAATCCTTCTTTCTCCCAGTAGAGGAAAAGGAAACATGTATTCAACACTCAAAGAAGGTTGCAGGGTACAGCGATCGAAACATTGTGCTTATAACACTCATGAGAAAAATTGTTCGATTAACCAAAATAATACAGGCTTTCATATTGTTATAATCCGAGTGCTTTGTATTAATAAATACTAACTGTATTAATAAATACTAACTAACACATTATTACTTGCAAGAAGCTCAGTTGAGTATTTGCTATGGAAATAACGATAAAGCAGAGATAGATTCGCAACTTCTCTTTTGTGAAAAAAGAGCATGCAATGAGGAGAAAAGGGCATCACTTACTAGATTTCGAAGCCGATTTTGAACCTTATTAAGGCAACAAAGGCTGCTCTAAGCAGCTTGTCTTTAGATGTGGCAAAAAGTTCATGCAAAGACACTCCTATAACATGGTGACGACATAGGGATAAGCTCCTATAGAATGGCGACCTCGATGGCATCTGCCCATATGCTTCTATAACAATGGTTCCTAACGACCATGCTGTTTCACACCACAGACTGATTAGCAGTGGCTGCAAAGATGCAGCTTCCATATCGTTATAACTGGAATGATTTGTAATAATCTATATATTAATACGATAGCGTGTGTGTTCTTTTGCGTGTCACGTTTACATCTGGGTCGTTTAATTTTATGTACTTCCATTTTTTGTAATAAATAATTTCACCAAGAATTCTTCATAAGTTTTGGTTTCGGTTTCAATTATAGCTGATGGTACTTAAGTCACTTAATTTTTTTTATAAATAATTTTACTAAGAATTCTTCATAATTTTGGTTCTAGTTTGGATTATAGTTGATGGCACTTAAATCATCTATTTTTTTTTAATAAATAATTTTATCAAGAATTCCTCATACGTTTTGATTTCGTTGTCGATTATAGCTAATGGCACTCCAATAATCTATCTTTTAAAACTAATTTTATAAAGAATTATTCATAAGTGTTGGTTTCAGTTTTAGCTGATGGCACCTTAGTAATCTATCTTTTTTATAAATAATTTTATCAAGAATTCTTCATAAGTTTTGGTTTCAGTTTCAATGTTCGTTCAGTAAAACAAAAGATATTATAAATTTACTGGTGTTCAAAATCGTAAAAGAATGTAAGTAGGTGAGCAACGTTTTTTTATAATTGGTTTCCATAACAACCACATTGCTTCAGCGACTACTGTTGCTACCAATTCACCGCTATCGTGAAAAGAGAAGTAACAAGTGAAAAAGAGAGAATGAAAGTATGAAAGGGAGATAATTGGAGGTATTTTATCGAAAGCAGACGAGTGCTGTACATTGTTATTCCATATCTGCATGTTATGTTTATGAGGGCAAAAAAAAATAAGACTGAAATTAAACAAAGAACAAGTGAATTTATTGGAAGTCTGGGAAAATCATGGATTACAATAGAAAAATGCGAACATGAAAAGTAATATGGTTAAGCTTAAACATGGAAAAGTAAAGGACTAGTTTTTAAAACTGGAAAAGAAAAGGACAAGATATTTTAGTAAAAAATATAATAAATTTATAACTTAAAATATTGCAGCATTAAGAATTTTTTTAAAATTAAATTTATAACACTATGTAATCAATTCAATATATATATATATATATATATATATATATATATATGTCAGATCACGTAATGTGATACTGGTACCATGTAACCCAGTACTACCTGCTGCATGGTCGGGTAACCGGCGACTAAACTGGTTCTCCCATTAGCTTGCCTGGTGAGGAGGGTGGCTAGTCTCCCAGAAGGATCAAAAACAAGACCTTACAAAGGGCGGATGAACCCTCCTAGGGTCAACGGCCAACTAGCTCCACATGCACTTATATGCATGTGTATATATGAGTATGTGTATGTGTGTATATATATATATATATATATATATATATAGCGCAGAGTTTAAAATCCCAGGTTGGTATCTGGCGCACAATATCTCACTTCACAGGCAGGTAGTGGCTCTTAAGTCTAAGCGATGGAAAACTCTATTACAAAGCCTGAGATGCAGCTGTTCATTAGTTCCGTGGCATATTTTGCACCAACTGATGTTATCGGCTGTTTCAAAAAGTGTGAATGGTTCTACACAAGCCATTACCACTTAAATCAAATCATTGTGTGGGTAGCCATGAGTTTGCTCACTCTGCTTTCTTACAACATCCAAAAAGGTAAGCAAAATGTTCCACCAGGCGAAGTCAACTGGCGATGGGGTACTGGTGGTGGAGGCAGGTGGAGGATACCACTGGAGGCCTTTAGTCAGTACTCTGCACAGTTGGCGGCGTAGTAGGTGATGGCCGTTCTTGTGTAAATATTTGTGAACAATTGCACAGTTCATGTCCTCTAATATGTGGCAAAGCAGATCTTTTCTAGATGTAGCACTGCTTTCCCTAGACAGGGAGGAGGCGATAAAAGGAGCCCTAAAAAAAGCTTGTTCACACAAAAACTTGCCATCTTGCTGCCGTTGACTGGCTATCCAATTGTGCAGTCGAAACAGAAACTCAATTCGAAATACAAAGCATGCGTTCAATTTTGGAATGTGGAATGTAAGAACATTGCTTGATAGTGATGATTCTTTCGAGAGGAAGACGACGCTAGTTGCAAAAGTACTCAAACAATACAACATTGACATTGCTGCCTTGTCTGAGATACATCTTTTGGGATCAGGTGAATTGAAAGAAATTGGTGAAGGTTACACATTCTTTTGGTCAGGTCGGAAAAAGGGGGGAGAGGCATAGCTCCCGTGTTGGCTTTGCAATAAAATCAAATATTGCTGACTCTCTGGAGGCTCTTCCTCGGGGCGGTGATGATCATTTAATGACCCTTAGAATGGGACTCACAGCTGGAACGGGACTGACACTAGTAAGTTGCTATGCACCAACTCTAAATGCAGAAGAGGTAGAAGCCACAAACTTCTACGAAAAGCTTGGTGACATAGTAAGAAATGTAAGCTTTCATGATAAGATCTTACTGATGGGAGATTTCAATGCCCAGGTAAGCTCGGACCGGGAGACATGGGAAATGTGATTGGTGCTCATGGTATGGGGAAAATAAATGACAATGGAATTCGCTTGTTGTCATTTTGTAGTGAACATGGGTTCTTCATTACAAATCCTATGTTTCAGCAGCCAAATCGTTGTAAAAGCACATGGATGCACCCAAGGTCCAATCAATGGCATCGTATTGACTTTGTTATAACCCGGAAAAGAAACAGGAGATATATTCTTTTGAGTCATTCATTTCATGACTCATGTTGGCTGTCGGATCACGCCCTGATTCGATGCAAGACATCACTGAAACTACGATCCAAGGGCAGAAGGCATACAATTAAGATGCCAAAGCCATTGAATATGAAAGAACTGAACACTGAAAAGGAAGAAGAATTATCTTCAAAGTTAGATGCGAAATTAAACGAAATTGTGATAAATAATGATATTGAAGAGTCCTGGAAGAAATTGCGGAATGCCATCTATGAATGTTCAAGTGAAATACTAGGATTTTCCAAGAGGAAGCATCAGGATTGGTTCGACGAAAATGACATTGAAATTCAGGGTATTTTAGACCGGATGCACTTTTCGCACAGGGCCTGGATATCAGACAAGAACTCTTCAGCGAGGAGGTCGGCTTATCTCAGTGTCAGGAGGGATGTTTGGCGCCGATTGAGGAAAATGAAAGAAGGTTGGTGGTCTGCAAAAGCCTCTGAGCTCCAGGCTGCTTTTGATAGGAAAGATGCGAGGGTATTTTATGAGGGTCTGAAAGAGGTTTTTGGACCACAACAATGTGGTACTTCACCCGTTATGGGGTCAGATGGTACAACCTTGTTGACTGATAAGAATGACATCCTTAACTGCTGAAAGGACCATTTTGAAGGAGTGCTGAATTCTTCTTCTGATGTTCACAATGATGTTTTGAGTTCTTTGCCTGCAAGAATCCAAATACCAGAACTAGATGTGATTCCTAATTTTTCTGAAGTTCTCGCAGCTGTAAAACAAATGCTACTGAGAAAGTGTGCAGGTGATGATGGTATACCGGCTGAAATATTCAAGTTTGGGGGGAACACACTTTTGAAAAAACTTTTGGAGTTATTCATCAGGATCTGGGAAAGTGGTTCTGTACCTCAGGATTTCAGAAACTCGTCAATAATCCATCTCTTCAAGAATAAAGGAAAGCGCATTGATTGTGATAACTACCGTGAAATATCACTGCTCTCTGTGGCTGGTAAAGTACTAGCCAGGGTCATTTTGAACAGGATAATCATTCATCTAGTAGACAAAATTTATCCTGAGATGCAGTGTGGTTTTAGATCTGGAAGAGGAACCATCGACATGATCTACTGTTTACGCCAAGTTGCAGAGAAGGCACATGAGAAAAATCAGGATCTGTTTGTTGTTTTTATCGACCTAACCAAGGCGTTTGACTCTGTCAACAGAGTCGCACTTTGGAAGGTTTTGAATAAAGTTGGAATCCCTGAAAAAATTTTTAAATGTAATAATATCCTTTCACGAGAATATGGAGGCATGTGTAAGAGCAGACGGAAAGTTCTCTGAGTCATTCAAGGTAAAAACCGGTACAAAACAGGGTTGTGTTATGGCACCTGTGCTCTTTGCCATCTTCTTTTCAATCATGCTCAAGCATGCTTTTAAAGATTACACGCAAGGTGTCCATTTTGAGTTTAGAACTACCGGGGGTCTTTTTAATCATCAAAGATTCAAGGCTAAAACACTAACAAGAAGCAAAATGGTTCGTGATTTTCTTTTTGCAGACGATGCTGCACTTGTGGCCACTTCGTTTGAAGAAGCACAAGAATTAGTTGACAAGTTTTCCAATGCCGCAAAAGCATTTGGTTTGCCGATTAGTATTAAAAAGACAGAAGTTATCTACCAACCAAAGCCCACCCCGTTGCAGCAGGGTGGTGTGAATATTCCGAGACCAGAATATGTGGAACCGCCTCAGAAAATCTTAGTGAATAGACAGCCTCTAAAGTATGTTAAATCCTTTGCATATCTCGGAAGTAAGGTGAATTCGTCAGCATCACTTGATGATGAAATATTGAGCAGAATTTCAAAGGCGACTGATGCGTTCGGCAAACTGTGGTCAAGAGTATGGAATGAAAGAGGTTTGACTCTAAAGACCAAAATCACAGTTTATCATGCAGTGATTGTTTCAATACTCCTGTATGGATCGGAAGCCTGGACCCCATACCGTAGGCAGATTGAGCAACTGGATACATTCCGTAAGCGTTGCCTTCGCAGTATATGTGGCTTAACATGGAAAGACAAGGCCCCTAACTCGGGATTATTTGCTAGGTGCAACATTTTAAGTATTGAGGCCTTCCTGATGAAGTCTCAGCTTCGGTGGGCTGGTCACCTTGTTCGCATGGATGAAAACCGTCTTCCTAAGCAACTAGCATACTGTCAACTGAAAGAGGGTAATCGAAATGTGGGTCGTCCATTTCTGAGGTACAGGGATAAGCTGAAAGACAATCTTAAGCACGCAGGCCTGAACCCAAAAACCTTTGAAGAAGATGTTGCGGATAGAAAATTGTGGAAGGAAAAATGTTTTGCGGGCATTAACACATACATTGACACACGGCTATCGAATCAAACAAATCTTCGTAGAGCAAGAGTAGGAACAGCACCTTCCCAGCCTGTATCCTGTGAGTCGTGCGGCTTGGTCTGTGGGAGCAGAGCTGGCCTCGTGTCACACATGTGGCACAAGCATTGAAGGCAGAGTGAAACAGAGCGAATTTTTGGCCCTCATGCGCCGAACACGACGAGAGTCCATTATATATATATATATACATATATATATAATCACCCAAACATAAACTAAAAATGAAGATCATTTGTAATACGATGATTTATGTTGAAACTCTAAAAATAACAATAAAAAGATTTAAAACTTGTAGGATCCTTGGAAAAAAATATATCTAAAGATCTCAGTTTATTAAATGACATTTTTAGAAAAGATGCAACTTTAATTCACACTACACATGTTTGACTTTTAACAAAAATTCTCCATCTAATAAACTTCTGATAGTTTTCATTTTTAATGTTTCATTTTCTTTTTCATCTTTTGTGTTTGTTGTTAGATTGTTATTATATGTTGACTTTGATCTTCAAATCTTCTGCATTCTTCAGATTCTTTTCTTTTTCAATTGGAAAACTTTCATTATTTCATCAATACACTCTAAAATCTGAAATCTTGAAATTTCAAGAAAACCCAGATCAGTATATACTATTACTTCTATTAATAATGGCGATTTGGTATATGTCTGCCTTAAACCGAACTGTAGCATTACTTCTATTAATATTGAAGATTCGGTTGGTACCTGTCTGAATTATTCCTATCTTTCAATCCTCAACTCCATTTTCATCTTCCCAGGCATTACTGTCACCTTGTTTAATGGAACGAAAGATAATGCAGCATCTGTTCCATTGTCATGAAGATACCTGGTGGTGGGGAAAGAGATGGTGCAGCATCTGTTCTGTAGTCACACCATCCTACCAGGCATTACCTTCCCCTTTGGGAGTAGTGTTGTATTTGCTCTGTTGATATGATTCCATTGATCTTAAGAATACCCTCCTTCTTTCTTTCTTTCTTTTTTTTTTTGAGGGGAGGGAGTAGAAGTGTAGTATTTTTTTTGTTGTTATCATGATACCCTGCTCCCAGACATTGTCTCCACCTTTAAGCGGTAGTATAGTACGTCTTGTTATCATGATACCATTCTTCAAAGCAATGTTTGTTAATATTCGTAAATATTATTTCTCTTGTTATGCAAATATTCTACAAGTGTTTTTGCTTTTATGTAGAAAATTTTTTTTTTTTTTATATCAACGCCAGTAAAAAATACAGTTTACAAAAAAGAAACAAAAAAAAAAGTCTAAGAACACGGTTTTCAAAATGTCAGCAAGATGCAAACTTTCTTAAATTACTGTGCAGAATCGTTTTGAAAAAAATAAACCACGATTCAGCGACGATGATTCAATAATCTGTGCATGAATGAACAGGAGAATTTCAGATTAAGTAGGATCATGCTGGAAATCATTGTCTTTTGAAATTGGAATTATTGCGTACTTAGCAGGAAATTTACAAACACTTAACTCTTCAATTTTTTAATGTCTCTGCTCTACCTCTCAAAATTACAAAAAGTTCAGTCTCAGGTCTAAATCTTTTTTTCCACCTCATAATTTTTTTACTACTACTACTGAATCATCATCCTCAACATCAAAATGCCTGAACAGCCCCGTTGGCATTCCTCAGTAAGGGCGCCTCAGGCGATTAGCAATAAATTATCCCCTTCTCAAACAGTGAGGGCATAAGTCTGGGAGAACGGAGTTCCTAGAAGTGAATAGGACCAGCAATACACCGCAGTCAATAGACAGAAGATAATTACAAGAATGACCTAGACTGTTGGCTTTTGAAAAGTATCACTAACTAGCTTAGAGTTTAGTAGTTAAAAATAGGTAGATGTAGTGGAATCCCTTTCACTTTCAACTTCTGATATCTTGTTTATTTTGGGGGTTACTTTGACAAAATTTGTATATAAGTAAAATTCATTTAAAAAATTTTTTTTTATAAATGTGCAATTCTTTTTCTTGTGTCATTAATAATCTTTTTTATCAAGTTACTTAAAATTAAGTAACAATTTTTGGTGATGTCTGATTTTTTTTTTTAAATGTTGCTTTTTTTGTCAACTTAGATGTGCATGATATTTTGCTTTTTTATGCATATAAAAAAACAGTCCCATCTTATAGAAATAGGATCAATATAATGGGATTAATATATAATTTTAAGTTCTATATATATATATATATATATATATATATATATATATATATATATATATATATATATATAAGTTAGAAGTCATTAAAAAAAAATGATCGACCGTTCCTTAACTTTTGGACGCTACTGTATATATATATATATATATATATATATATATATATATATATATATATACAGTAGCGTCCAAAAGTTAAGGAACGGTCGATCATTTTTTTTTAATGACTTCTAACTTTATCTATGAAAAATGGAAAAACAATTTTTTGGTGAATTTTCCAATGTTTAATAATGGTAGTTAAATAAAAAATAATTTTTTGATTTTTGATTTTGAATACATATTAGTTTTTTTACCTATAAATAAACGTAATAAAATTACAGGCGTCCAAAAGTTAAGGAACGCAGAAAATTAATACAAACTTTAGCACTTTTAATAACAACTTAACAAAATATCGACTCCGAATATTTGAAAAAAGCTATCTATACAAGAAAAACAACTTATTTGTGACCATTATGATGAAAAAAGTCCATAAGGGAGATTGCTAAAATACTGAAGAAGTCTAAAAGCGTTGTTTTTCGGGTTATTGAACATAGAAAAAAAGGTTTACCATTGACTGAAAAGAAAAAATCGGGCCAACCCGGAATAACAACTAAGAGGGAGGATAAAAAAATAACTTGATCATCTGATCACTTGAAAACTGCGGCTTCGATATTCTGGGATTTTACATCTGAAACTGGGCAAAAAAATTTCCGACAAATGATCTCATGAAAATTAAACGAAGTTGGATTATTTACAAGAAGTCCATGCTCAAAGCCTTTCATTTGTATTAAAATAGAAAGGCCAGATTGTTATTCACAAAAAAACATTTGTTTTGAGAAAAAAAAATGGGAAAAAGGTTCATTTTAGTGATGAATCTAAATTCAATCTTTTCGGATCAGACAAAAGACCACATGTCAGAAGAAAAAAAGGAGAAAGACTGTCCCGTAAGTGCGTTAAAAAGTGCAGTAAAATTTGGAGGGGGCAGTATAATGGTATGGGGCATGATATCTTCAAAAGGAATTGACCCGTGTCAGGATTCTTGGAAAAGTTTATGCTCGAATATACAGAGAATTGATTAGAGAACATGTGGTTCCTAATCTTTCTGATTCTGATATCCTTATGCAAGACAACGCACCGTACCATAAAGCAAAAATAGCGAAAATGTGTGTATGTATGTATGTACGTATGTATGTGTGTTTGTATGTCTCGCAAAAACTTTCGACAAAGGCAACGGATTTTCACAAGATTGGTATCATTTTTAAGCCTGACATCTTGGACGACAAATATCGAAAAATTGGCCAAAAACATTAATTCCTTCACCCTAAACTGGATCCTTTTCTACAAGAAGGGGTGGCAAAAAAATTGTTCCTTCATGTTCTCTCCTCCTGCTACTATGACAATGAAATCATGTTTAACCTACAAAACATTGACGTTAGTTTAAACCACCAGCAAGTGTTTTTAAAGGTTTAATTTTATCCATTCTCAATTGTATGTCTCTTTGACGTAGGGGTAACGTGTCAAGCTTTTTTTTTCTGCCTTATCCTCGATGCTTTGGGTTCGAGCCTAGCTTCCTACCTAAACTTTTTTTTTCCTTTTTTACACCTTTTTTTTCCTTTTTGCTTTGTTTTGATTTTTCCAATTTTTTTTTTAACATCGTGTTTTTTTTTAAAACAGGGTCACCCTCTCCCACATACACACCTCCAAACACCCGGGCAACGTTGGGTACCCCCGCTAGTCTATAATATAAATCTCACCTGTCTGTTTAAATGTATGTATAAATGTATGTTTGTATGTCCCACAAAAAGTTTTCACAGAGGCGACGGATTTTCATGAGACCGGTATCATTTTGAAGCTCGACTCTTCGAACGACAAATATCGGAAAATTCACTAAAAACATTAACAGGGCAGTTTTCTACAGGGAGGGTCAGTTTTTTTGCTGACATTTTTTGCAAGTCATTCAATCCTCACGCCCACAACGTTGCATAAAAAACGTTATTTCGAGCGCATGTTATGTCACAACCACGGTAGGCACATCTGGCGCGTTACGGGTTTGAGTCTGCTTACTACTCCTACTTTTTTTTTAATATATATATGTTATTTGTTTTTTGTTTTTGCAATACTTTTTTGAATGAATTATAAAAAAGTACATTTTTACCTAAATGCGAGTTGGGAATAATTTTCCCTTTAACCAATTTGGTACCCTCAAATGGGGTGCGGCATATGTATTATTTTTAAAATATAATTATCCACTGATACGCGTTTCGTCGTCTACGACTTATCAAAATGGTAGAATCTCCCTCTCTCTCTGTTTGTGTGTCCGTCCATCTCTCTCTCTCTCTGTATATATATATATATATATATATATATATATATATATATATATATATATATATATATATATCGAGAGAGAGAGAGAGAGAGGGGTGCATGTATGTGTATGTATGTAAGCTAATGATTATAAGCCTGTTTTTTCTAGACTAATAATTCTAGCTCTTCTTCCTCTTCTGATGAGAAACATTTGGCTTCGAAATGGCATGTCCTAAAGAGGTTCTTACTTTTCTGTCTTCCTTATTGATCTAATGAGTTACGTAATAAGTTTTTTTTATTCAACTTCGAACTCTCATTTCTCACTTCCTTTTATCTCTCTCTCTCTCTCTCTCTCTCTCTCTCTCTCTCTCTCATATATATGTTCGTAGGAATGCCCTTCAACCTCTAAAGGAAGTTAACTCCACAAAAATTGCTCAAAGCATGCTTCATCCGCTTCAAAAATATGCAAATCCACAACAGGACTACAGAGTCATTAGAAATGGCTTGGACGATCAGATGGGGAGAACTCAATATTACGGCGATCATCTAGAAAGATGCAGCGATCATATATATATATATATATATATATATATATATATATATATATATATATATATATATATATATGATCTAATGTATAGTATCATATTAAATACAAAACCTTTCCACATTAACTAATTTAGAAATATTTTTATCAATGTTATTTTTATAAAGTAAATGTCTGTGCTTTTAATGATTCTTCTCAATCAAGTTGGTTTGCATGACATATTTCTTTCGTATTTTATCTGATACAATCATTATTCTCATAATTACAATATTCTTTGAGAAGATATCCATTAAAAATACATTACATGCATATAGGAAACCCAATATATTCCCAGGCCAACCGAATTACAGAGATATTAATTCAAGAAAGAAACTATCAAAAAATTATATTTGGAACTTATATCCGATTCATGGCATTTACACACACACACACACACACACACACACACACACACACACACACACACACACACACACACACACACACACATAGATATATATACACACACATATATATATATACATACACACATACATATATTTCTGTAGAAATATATTTTCTTATAATATATACCAATCCTTATTTAAGAAGCTCAATGTAATTACAGAGCAAATAAATAAGAGAATAAATGACAAAAAACTATATACCTTTAATATGTTTCCATTATGCCATTTTGAATTTTATAAAATTATATATAAAAATTATATATTATAGGATAAAATTCAAAATGGCATAATGGAAAAATAAAAAAGGTATATGCAGGTTCTCTTCCAATTTTCCGATTTTATCACGTTTCATTTTGACAGATTGATTGTTCCTATTTCTTCTGATGAGTTAAGGGCATAATAGATTCATTGATTGATATAATTATTAAGTGATTTATTTTGCGATATGAAACAGATACTGTCAAGAATTGTAACAGTCAACTGAACTAAAGAAATAAAATATAAGATGGTCAACATCATGAATTTTGGAATATAACTTTTTGTCATTTATTCTGTGTGTTTGTATGTGTGTGTATATATATATATACACATACACTCAGACACATATATACACACACACATATATATATACACACACACATATATACCACACACATACTAGCAAACTGTCCGGCGTTGCCCAGTCGTAAAATACGCATAAATATTATATTTAAATTAATGCAGATTTCTTATTTATTGTAAACAGAAATACCGTAGGTATTAAACGTAACGTTAATTCCTTAAAAAAAAAAAATTGACAATCTTTGAGAGGTGTTTTCAAACTACTTATCCTTAACATAAATAACCTGTAATGTGAGCTATTTACGCATGCGCATTCGTCAAACAGTTAGCAAACAGATAAAAATCCAAGCATTAAAATGTTTTCCATGTGTCTGAATATCGCATATACAAAATTTCAAGTCTGCCGATAAAAACATTGTTGAGTATATAGGTTGAGAAGTGTCCTCACACACACACATTCTCACTTTTATAGATATAAGATTGTTGTAAAAGCGTTAAGCCTCTAACAGGAAGAAGAGTTATGGTAGAATTTTGTTTTTATTGTGGTAAGAGACCACCTCATAAAACTAGAAAAGTTAACCTAGATTAATAATTTTTAATCTGTGCAGGTTCAACCGAGAGAAGAGTTGTATGTCGTCGTCATCATCATCATCATGTGTATGCGTGTGTTGGAAATCAATGAGAACATATGTGTTGGGGGGGGGGATGTATTTGCTGATGACGCCCTTTTCCTATTAAACTGCCAAGACAAAGTGAGATGACAAATTTTAGCAAAGGCTAGACAGAAGAAGGTGAGCCTCTGTCAGATCGACAACTGCAGATGGACAAACTTGTAACATTACACCATATGATTTCTGATGACAGGCGTCTTAACAGAGACCAAATTAAAACGTGCGATTCAGGTTAGAGATAGGGTTAAATCAGGTGAGAAAATGAATTTGGATGCTGTATGGGGAAAAATGATGCGAGCAATGTCTGATCTGTAATGGCGACCGCATGTGTGTTTGCTTGTGTATTTGTGTGTGCATATGTGTGTATATATTTGTGTGTATTTGTGTGCATGTGTGTTTGTGTATTTGTGTGTGTGTGCATATTTGTGTGTTTTTGCATGTGTGTGTATGTTTGTGCGTGCGTCTGCATTTGTCTATTTCTATGTATGTGTTTGTGCAGAAGTGGAAACTTCAATGTTATGAGCAGATTAAAAGACGGATAAGAATTATTAGTAAATGTAGAGCAGTTAAGGTAGCAGGTTCAGTTCACAGAAGAAGGCTACAGAAATCATAGGAGGAGATGATAAGGATGAACTTAAGGGAAAGATAAGTAAAAACCAAGCCAGAGATAGGTTAGTTTTACGGACCAATCAAACTATAGCATAGTAATTCAATTTAAGTTTCAAAATACAGGAATACATGTTCCGTTTAAAGCTACAATTTTTTTTCTTGAAGAGACATGAAAACCTATTCTAAGTAGAAACTTAATGTGTCTACGTTTGTTTTTTTTTTTTGTCTTTTATCCAGTGTGACATATGAATACCTGGCATAATACCCAGGCACAGAGTTACAAACTCATTGAGATGAACCCTAAGATCTTGCTAGATCATTCATGTAGATCAAGAGACTGATGCAAAACCTGAGCTCTACATCATGCCTTTTCAGTCATCTTTCTCAACACATCACTGAAATCAGGCCTCATATAAGGAGTAAATGATGTATGTGTAATGCAAGCGCACATCACTGCCATCTATACAGTTATATTGATAAAGAGTACAAAATACACTGTTTATGTACTTTTGACAACCCTGTAACTCTAGCTCCCAATTTCTATTCTTTAACCCTGTTCCTTGAGTTGGTTGTTGGTTTGTGTTAGCCGTATGCAGAGAGGACTTGAGTACATTTTCTTTCCTCTATCTTTCTTGCCATGTCACTGATAAGGGTGTTGGAGGTAAACATTTTATCTGAGATGACATTATCCACTTGATAGTCGAAGTACCTGAATTTTGGAGTAAGTCTTAAGACTGTCCGATTTACAGGTGTAAAATACCGGGGCTGCTGTATTGCTATTTGGATTATGCAGTAGTTTTTAGTTGGACCATATGAGTTTAAACTGCTACAGCATTTTTTTTTTTTACAATTGTTTACAAAAGATCAACTTACTTATTCTGTGTTTCATATCTAAACCCATCTATCGATCTCTTCCACAATTTTTTCAAATCCCAACATGAAAATTCTTAAATAAAAGATAACCCTAAACCCAATTCTCCAACTTTTAATGTGGATCTCTACTAAAAGGTCTCCTTTTTTTAACATTAGAAAGTAGTAATGGGACGATTCCAATAATTTTCCCGATTTCCGATACAATTATCGAGTCTGTGCTAAATTCCTGATTCCGATACAATTACAGATTCCGATTCTTTATAAATCTTTAATTATTTGATTAAAACATTGTAAAGAAGTTGAAAACATTTTTTCTCTCCTCTCAATTTACCATTTTAATATGGTGTGTGTGTGTGTGTGTGTGTGTGTGTGTGTGTGTGTGTGTGTGTGTATATGTGTGTGTGCATTTTTTTTTGTCTTATCGGATCCCAGGACAAGAATTCATCTAATCTTGTCTTACCGGATCCCAGGACAAGAATTCATCTAATCTTGTCTTACCGGATCCCAGGACAAGAATTCATCTAATCTTGTCTTACCGGATCCCAGGACAAGAATTCATCTAATCTTGTGGAGTATCCAGCTTCAGGTTGTTACTTGAGATAACATATCTTGGAGGAGGTGCACCATTCCTCGTAAAAGTTAGTATGGGTTGGTCAATAGGCATACTAACTTATCCTGTACAGTAATCATTCATTTTTATCTTCTGATCACTTCGGATCTTAATTAAGTTCAAAACAAAGTTCCATCACACAGTGTATCGATACTCAATGTGCGACTGGGACAACATGATCTCTTTCATATCAGACATTCCGCTACATTCGATTTAAAAAAAAAAAAAAAAAAAGAAAAAGAAGAATGCGTCCTGCATCGCATCCAACAGTTCCTTCTTTTTTTTTATTTTTGTTCCATTTTATGTCAATTGAATTTCTCAGAAATCACAGATCTCCCTTTCTGGAGCTAACACGTGATCTCTATATGAGATAAATAGATATTTGAATAATTCTTTCAAGTTATCCTTTACCTCTTAAGCACTGAATTAGTAAAGAAGTTCAGAACATTGTTTCCCTTCTCCCCAATTGACCATTATATGTGTTATAGTATAATTTTTTGTGGTCTCTTGGGCTTACCGGATTCCAAGACAAGAATTCATCTAGTCTGGGAGAGTATCGATATCATTTTAAATCTCGGTCCTTCGGTCAACAAATATCAAAAAATTAGCCAAAAACATTCATTCCTTCACCCTCAACGCCACAGTTTTGTACAAGGAGGGGTCGTTTTTTGTGTTGACATTTTTGCAAAGTCATCATCTTCTTTCGATTGACTACATTTAATTTCAACGATTTCCACTTCCGTTCATGCGATGGAGACATCCACTAAGACATTATGTTTTTTTTCCTCCTTTGAGTTATGGGTTCGAACCTGCCTGCCTACTACCACTTTTTTTTTCTCTTGTTTTTTCTTTTTTGTTACCCTTAACCTCCACACACCCGAACAATGCCAGGGACCCCCAACCACTTTTTTTTTAAACACCTCTGCCTACTGTTGTTTTGACCCCTCTCCTCCTGCTACTACCACCTTTTTTCTCTTGCTTTTTTCTTTTTGTTACCCTTAACCTCCACACACCCAAACAATGCTGGGGACCCCCAACCACTTATTTTTAACACCTCTCTCCACCCCGGGCTGCCTACTGTTGTTTTGCCCCCCCCCCCTGCTACTAACACTTTTTTTTTAACACCTCTCTCCATTCGGGATGCCTACTGGGGTTCCTTACTACACCACTTCTCCACATCCGGGCAATGCCAGGTACCTCCGCTAGTTTTTCATGAAAGCCAGTGTTGGTTAAGTATACAGAGGCGATCTTATTTGTGCTGCAAATATTATGCGATTTTTAATATTTGGTCAGGGTTTACTTGTAGAGAAAAGTTGTCCTAGCAAACCTCTGTAGAAAGAGACCATAGACGTAGAGAATAGTGTCTAGTAGGCATTCAAGTTCTATCCAGTAGTCATTCAAGGATTGTCCTTTTTTTTTTTTTTTGCCAGTACGGTGACTTTAATGTTGACTCAAGACTGATGATAAAGGGAGGCTTTGTCATGATTTTTCTCTTAATTATGACTTTACGTGTACTGGATGCTGACGGACATTTTGGAAATCTTGATATTTTCCTGACAACTTGACCATTGTTCTGTCTACACTGGCATGCTCTGACCACTTAGTTTTTTCAATTAAAATAAAAACAAATTGTAATAAGATTTCTGATGCCCCTTTCAAGCGCATGGTGTATCGATACTCGATGACTCACTTAGAAATCCATCTATGTTTCATTTTTAAAAGAAGTGTTCTCTATCATATCCAATTAGTTAATCATTGGTATTGATAGCTTGATACCCTTTAAGAAAATATGACAGAAACCAAATGGCCAGTTATGGTACTCTCCTGGACATGCGACTTTCACTATACTTTGAAACCAAATCAGCCTATTGGACTGCTCGTAATGATTCCTACAGAAAATGCAAAAGAGTCTTATGTCCAATCCAATAAATCTGAAATGGCTGAGCAGAGATTTGTTTTCAATGAGTTTTGGTCAATAACAAGCAGGATCCTGAACAAATGTAACACTTCTCTTTTAAATATTATCAATAAACCAGAAATGATTTCCTCAGCATCCACTAAAGTTAATTTGCAAAAAAAAAAAAAAAAAAACAACATATTTCATGCATAATACTTTGAAATTGATTTTAAAACATGTCATCATCTTGAAAAAACATACATATGAGTTTTTAACTATAGCATATGATCTTTCTGATAAATAAACACAGGTCGTGAAAGTCGATGATTACCAATTTAAAAAACTGAAAATTACTTTAAACTCAAAAACTCTTATTTGAGATCGATTAAAAAAAAACTTTTAATCTATGGGTATTTTTTTGTTGTTGTTGTTGTTGTTAACAATTTCACTTTCACTACTCGTCCATACTGAAAGGAACAGCATTTCATCAAAATTTAAAAAAGAAAAAAAAAAAAAAAAAAAAAAAGAGACAAATTGCAAAACTTGGAATCTCCATAAGTCCTTATTTACTTGCCTCCCCACGAGGGCACAGGTAGACACAAGGTCGGCTTTTAATGTGGGAGAAAATGCATCTTCCCAAAAAGAGGCACTCTGGATTAGGACAAAAAAAAAAAAAAAAAAAATTGAAGATAATTAAAGATAAATTAATTTCTTATTTCTGCAAACCTGTTCCATCTACAATAAAACCTGCCATGCACATTTGAAAGACGCACACATGCCTGACAAAGGTTAGATATCCCAAAATATAACATTATGAACACACCATCTGACCACTTGATGCATGTAAGAACGTCTTACATGTAAAATATTGTATGTAAAAAAATAATATGTATATATGTATGGTTATACATATACACATGAATTGGATCAATAAAAGTAAAACTGCATAGCTGGTTCCACCATTGTATTTTAAGTTTATTCATCACACTTTTGCATTGTTTTGACTTCTATAAACTTAAATTTCTTATATACATAGTAAACAATGCTTCAAGCAAACTACTTTAACCTAAAAAAGTTAAAATTGCCATAGATAACAGTCATTTCTGCACATATAATGCCGGGGACAGTGGTTTGCAATACTCTCAAGTCCACACTGGTCAAAAGTGGAAACATTTATCATTTGCCATCTATGGGTTAAATTGAAAAGGGACAGTCACGTGCAGAGAACTGTTTCAAGTGAGAAAAAAAGGAAGAAAAAAAAAACAGTGTCTTGATGGGCACAGGCCTATAATAGATTCTTCTGAAAAGGGCACTTTTAAGGCAGAAGTAAAAGGAGCAGGTGCTTGGCCCACCCCCCTCCTCCACACATCTCTGGAAAAGGGTACAAAATAATGATAAAAGGCACAACGTCAATTTTTGTGGAGAAAATCCAACTTCTTCAAAACTCTGGATTGGAACAAAAAAAATTTACATCGCTGCAGTCTAGAAAATTTCTCCTTCCCTGACCGAAGGCAAGAAGATGAAGTGTAGTATCAAAACAGATACTACACTTTGCTCCTAGTCAAAAAAGATTAGTTAATAAGTTGATGCAAGACATACATCTCTCTTAGTTAACATATAGGAATTTTTTTTTTTTTTTTTTTTAATTTTTTGTCTTTTTAATAGAAATCGATCCAGACGAAGCATGAAGCCACTTGTTGTAAGGAGCTAAAAAAAAAAAATCTTCAAGGTCAAAAACTAGCCCACGAAAAGTGTTAGTTGGATAGATTCTGACTCAGAAACCATTAATTCTTCCCCCTTTTTCAGAAACATCATACATGGAATGTGAGGACTAAAGGGCAAAATAAGGGAGACAAAGAGTTACAATCCACTCTAAATAAAAGCAGCCAGACAAGTGAACTGAAAATGATAATGCTTTTTGGCTATTCTGTAATTGACTTCGCAATGATCAGGTTGGAAAACATGTCACACCAACAGTAACTCTAAGTTAAAAAAGAACAAACAAGCAAAAAAAAAAAAAAGAAAAAAAAAGAAAAAAAAAACAGTAGGATCCTGGATTGCAGGTATTGTTATGACCATAAAATCAGATTCACCTCATTTTATAGGGATGACCTGTTGAGACAATTTCGTTAAGTGCATGTGGTATGTGGCGTGTGTGGGAGAGATTAAGTTTGAAACAATACAATAACGTGCGTGCGCATGTGTGCGTGTGTGTGTGTGTGTGTATGGGGGTATGGGGAGGGAGGGGGTCAGTGCTTTGTCCAGAAGATCAAAGAGTAGTTCATTCACTCCCGTGCAGCGCCAGGTATTTTGCTAGTTGGAAATAATTTGAAAAATAAATAAATAAATAAATAAATAAAAATAAAAATAAAAAATAAATTTAAAAAAAAAAGGGAAAGAAAACTAAAAATAAATAAATAAATTAGAGACAACTGAGGAATGCAACAGGGTATACAGTGGCCAAAATGTCCGAAAGGGGGAGAGGGGATAGAAAAAGAACGAAAAAAATAAAAAAGAAAGAAAAGACGTAGGATCATCGTATAGGAGTAAACCTATCTAAATTCACTGACCTATTTATAGTATGACCTAATTTCAATTTTTTTTTCCTACACTTTTTTTTTCTTCTTCTTCTTCTTACTTGCTTTTATCTCTCAACTCAGTAAATGAACGTCCTAGTCTAATATTTCGCTAAATAACTTTCAGGTCTCTTTCCAAACAGGAAACCATTGCGCTGCCAACCAAAAAAAAAAAAAAAAAAAAAAAAAAAAAGCCCCCCCCCCCACCTTTCTCTATGGAATTAAATGGCCGAAAAAAAAAAATTCTAGCTTATATATTTTTTTCGCTTTTGCAAAAGAAAAAAAAAGAAGAAAAAAAGTAAAATAACCAAGTAGTATAAAAATGCACTTCGTGCAGGAAATATGGTCACTAATTAAATTCAGACAGACTCCTATACCCCTTCCCCCATCTGCCTTTAAAAAACTGATCTCCAGGCAGAAGTCAAAGACGCTTTGTTGACAGGTCAGGGTATTTTATGATGCAAATGTGGTTCCAAGGATTTTATAATGGTCAGAACAGTTACAAAAAAAAAAAAAAAAAAAATGCCGTATTGTAGGTATTTACTTCCTCCCAACTCCAGGAAGATGTGACACAAGGTCGGAGGGAAAGTCGAGCTAGTACCCCTAAAGGAGGAGCACTATGGCCTTTTAAAAAATCACCTGAACAGTCCTGTCAGCATTCTCTGGTAGGGGCGCCTCAGGAAGTAAGCAATAAACTTACTTCACTTGAATGATACGAAGCAATGACTTGAGAGGGTGGACCTCCTAGGACTACACAAAACCATACCTGAGCCGGACAGATGCAAGATCATTCCTACCTCCCAAATGGCCAAGACTTTGTTAGACTGTGTCCTCCACTCGTATGCTATAGTTTTTGATCCCAATTCTCCCCCCCCCCCTTTTTATAGTGTAATTGTTGGAGATTAGAATAGGGTGGACTGTGTTGCCGACTTTTAGCTAGGTGAAAAGTGTAGCATCTGTTCTTATACTATACTTCATCCTATTTCTCCTCTGTCAGTGAAGGAAGGAGATGCTTCTAGACAGAGACTACAGCAAAGTGCACGTTTGGTGAAACTAGATTCCCCCTCACATTAAAAGCTGACTTTGCATCTACCTCTGTCCTCATAGGAATATGGACACCTGAAGTTTATTGTGTTAATGACAAAGACCAGGAGAATTTAAATTGGTCCGTGCTTTTGTTGGATTAAAAAAATCAGACTTAAACATTATTTAAGCTGACAAATGAAACTTTGATTCTGACTAGCCAGTTTCTATTTGTTATTGTTGTACCATATTATTGGCCACATAATAACGTACTTTGCTACAGTTTATTAAAAAATAAAACCTACTATGTCTGTCTGTTTGTCTGTCTCCATTTTTTCAAACTGAAATTCCTCAGAGACGCAAGGTTGTAGTGTAGAGTGAAGTGAGTCAAATGATTGTATTTTTTGTAGACTGTTGTTTGATGAGTCCTTAGCCAGTCAAAAATAGTCGCTAAGGGGTCAAAAAAAAAAAAAAAAAATCGGAACTTGGCAAGCATAAGTCGACTTGAAGTGTTCTTGTATGCATGCACAATATACATTTACACATTAAAGTTGGTTGTTTTTTTTTTGTTTTTTAGCTATTTATTATCCATCTGACAATAGCTTAAATGGTAGCGACTAAGACTAAAGTGCTAAATGTTTTGGTTTCGATTCTAGCTGATGGCACCAAAGTCATATTTTTTTCTTAACTTTTGAAATCACTACTATCCATTGAGTACAATATAATAAACAATGGAAAATTGGATCTCTAATAATAAATACAAAATCTGCACAAATTAAAATACCATATTTAAACATATTTTACGACTGGGCAATGCTAGGTGCTCTGCTAGTATATATATATATATATATATATATATATATATAAAACTTAGTCAGGCCCAAATGACTGGTAATGACTAGGGCTAGGACAACAGAATATTCTTATCATTGTTTTGATCTTCGAGTATATATCCAACACAGTTAGATACAGTTAATCAACCGAGAACCACATAACTCTAAATAAAAGCATATAAGATATCAACGGATACACATTCGAGAGTCAAAAGAATATGCGGTTGTCCTACCCCTAGTAATGACACATTTTTAAATGATCACACACACGAAAAAAATAAGAAGAAATGGAAAATAATAAAAAAACAAAAAACAAGGGTCCATAACCAATACAGGGTGGAACGATAAAATGCCGCCCTAGAAAAGATGACATGATTTCATTTCCGTTTGATGAAAACTGGTTTTCTTTTTTTGTTGCAGAGCATCAACTAGTTGGCCAGTTCTATACAAATCCCAAGAGAGATAGGAGCCTTATATCATGTCTGAAAGTGACACAATGTTCAATGAGCAAGATCAGAAATGCGCCACTGTACAACTCATGTTCTCTACCGATCCAAGTTATGACAACAGGACCATTGCCAGCACCCTCAAAATGCATCGCTTGATTGCCACGAATGACAGGGATGTGCTCAGGGTAATGAAAACAAAGTTTCCAGCTATGGTTATGGTCTGTGGTGTGGCTTCAAGTGAGGACCACATCATGCCATCTCACATCTTTAAAGTCGGCTTGAGAGTCAACACCAAAGTGTACCTGGATACGCTTAGGAGTGTGGTGATCTCCTGGTGCAATCGCATGGCTGCTAGCAGACTCTGGGTGAGGAAGCAGGACTCGGCGCCAGCCCATGTCTAAAGGGACCCAGGCTTGGCTTCAGAAGGAGTGGTACGGCTTTATACCCTTCTCCCACTGCCCCCCCTCTCCTCCCCCGACCTGAACCTGCTGAACTACTTCATTAGGTCATACGTCAAGAACATCACCAACATGACCTCCCACAATGCCAAAGCCAGCCTGATCACCGCCACCCACCAAGTATTTGCCAAGCTCCCACCAGTACTTGTGGAAAAGGCATGCTCTCAGTTCTGGACCCATATCAGGGCAGTGATTGAGGCTGAAGGCGGTTACATTGAATAGATGTCAGTTCTACTACATAATCAAGTTACCTGAATTGATTTTTTTCAATAAAAGTTTTAAAATAAAGCTGCAGTGTTGTTTTCTTCAGGGTGACAAATTTATCGTTACACCTTGTATTTTATATTGAAGAATATGATATGAATTGTCTATCTTATTAGTAAAAAAATTAAAATTAAAAACTAAAATTACTTCACTTTATCCCAGGTAATGTCGAGTAGGCACAACTAATGAATAAATGAAATAATTTAAGTTTTTCTAGAGTTTTATTTTCTATTTTTTCAATACTGAAAATGTTTGCAGTTTTGTCAATGCAAAATAAAAGAAGTAGACTCTTTCTACTTAGCTAGAAAATTCTCATAACTGCCAGTAGTCTATCAAAGCCACCATCTGCCCATGCATAGAGTATTGTTGCCACAGCTAGGCTGGTGCAGCCTTGAAACTCTTACTTCCTTTTTTTTTCTTCTTGTCCTTTACTCCTCATGTTTCATGAGCAAGGTTTGTGACAAAGGAAGAACAATTGGTGTTTTCTGAGTAGGAATCTATCCATCAAACGCTTTATCATTGACTGTTTTCTTGATGTTGAAGTAGTAGTTTTTTGTTTAAGCTCCTTACATCTATAACAGAACGCGGACGCACGTATGTAAATGCATATGAAATGTGAAATGATATCACTCTAAGGAAAAAGGCTATAAAAAAGGAGAGAGAGAGAGAGAGAGAGAGAGAGAGAGAGAGAGAGAGAGAGAGAGAGAGAAAGAGCACATTAGAGAATGATCACATTAGAGACGTGGGTGACGTCACAGTCATAATGAGAAGTCACGTAGCGGGAGATTGAAGAAATAAATATGTTTATTACAAAAAGAAAAGGGGAATCGAGTTATTACTTGTCTTATGTTCCTTGTGGCATAGACTGCATACAATGTGTTTGGCCCTGAGTGTAAGCCTGGGTAACATTACACATCAAGTAGCTTTATACTTTGTCTGGAGTGATTGGTAGAAGAATAATAACCTACATTGATAACCTGCTACAGGACACAGGATTGGAAAGTATTTGGGACCTGTAAACTGTCATATGAGATCGAGAGAACTGGAGAAGTCGTGTAGATTCAGTGGTAAAGCGTCCTGAAAGACGACGGAGATGAGAAGATGAGATGGAGTGATTTCCATATAAAAAAATTAATATTTGTCATCATTTTCAAAGCCCAACGCTTAGTTATCGTGGTAAGGAGAGTGGCAACATGGTGGTATCAGACTTATCTAGGTAAAAGAGTCTAGTAGAAATTAAGGAGGAGCCAGAATCAGGATTTATTGCGCTCTTCCTCTATATGTGGTAAGCAAAGACATATCTGGCATGGGACTACAGATCAATAGAGTGTAAGTAGCAAGATTGCTTGTGCACCATTCCTTTGTTCTGAACCAAACCTTTCCTGACTTTGTATGCAATCGCTGAGCCCTGCTGCTCTCACTATTGGGGGTAAAAGAAATTGACTTCCAAACTAGCTGATTCTCCGGGAGCAAATGTTTTCCTGATTTCTACCTTTGCGTTTCTCACTCACATGCCCCTGTTCTGAACTCATAGCAGCAGGTTGAGATAAGTGGAGGTTTTTTTTTTCTACCAAAACGGTCGTTAACAATTTAAAAAAAATAATGTTTAACATATTTCAAACTGGTAAAAAATTATTGCACAATAAAAATAATCAAATTAAAACAAAAAAATCACTTTTCTTTTTTCAAATTACTTGATCAAGTAAAAATGACATTTTTTTTTTATTGATTACAAATTTAAAGTTATGCTAGCAAATTAACTAACAATTTAATAAACAAAAATATCGTAAAAACTGAATGTAATATGGAAAATAGTTTTTTTTTTTTTAAATTTAGTAATCAAATAAAAAATGGAATTTTAACTTTAAATTACATAATTTGAAAACAAGAAAATTGATTTTTGTTTTACTGCAATTTAATTATTTTTACAGTGCAAGAATTTAAATCAACTGATTACTAACTTTAAAATGTTAATTTTTTTGCATAGTATTTTCATATTAAATTCAGTTTTTACGAAATTTTTGCTTATTAAATTTTTAAATACCGTAATTTACTAAAATGGCTTGTTTTGAAATTTAGTATTAAGGAATAAAATGGAATTTTTACTCGATAAATACTTAGATGTAAGAAAAATGATTTTTGTTTTAATTTAATCATTTTAATAGTTCAATAATTTTAAATCAGTTTGAAATATGTTAAAAAAAAACAAAAAAAAAAAAAACATTGTTAATTACCGTTTTGATAGTAAAAAAAGAAAGTCCACTGATGTTGGCTCGCTGTTATGAATTCTGAATAGGAACTATGTGAGCGATAAAAGCGGAAGTAGAAATCTGCTACAGGAGAACCAACTAACTTATCTCTGGACAGACATAATCTGAAATGCAACAGATTTTCTTTTAAAGTTATTTTCTTAATCTTGTATATAATAAAGAAGATGCAATTTTCCCCTCTGGACGAAACTACCTTAGGCTAACAACAACAGATGGCACATAAATGAACTACTATGTTTACATCATTATCCATTATGTTATCTAGCTATAGACCACAATTACATACACATTATTTCGTAATATTAAAAAATTACATTTAGTTCGAGAAGGCCATGTTCATCATGGTCCTAACCTAAAAAGGAAGTAGCTAAAATTTCACCCTCACTTTACCGACTACATTTACGACACCATTCTACACCAAGTTCTTTTATACTTTTTCCTACTTTTCCTCGGTGTTAACCGTCATTAACTGACTACAAATTTCCTACACAAACGCATACTCTTACTCCTTACATCTGACACAAATAATGATTTCTCCCTTTTAAATATCCGGCGCTGCTGATTGGATGAGAAGTATTCATTCTACAATTCTAACATTCGGTTATTCCACCAAATAAACATGCCTCCATTTTTGGTAGACACACGTTTTATTTATTATTCATGGATTTGTTCCTCTTAAAAACACTGACCTTATATTATTTATTTGTGAAAATATTACGCTCACAAAACATAAATCATTGACGACACATAATGACCAGCTATGCGATACAGCTGCTATTTATAGTCACTCGAAGTGAGGGAAAGTTACAGATAGAGAGATACAGAGAGTGAGAGACAGATAAATAAGCTGTTTTAATTTTTAAAAGAGCTGAAGTCAATGTTGTCGATCGTAAAACAAATAACTTTTTTGATAAATCTGTGTGGTGTACCGCGGCATTGTTTTTTCTAAAGAATAAAATTGTATGAAGTTTATTTTTACAAGAATGTTTAATACATTTATCTAGTGTTAAAAATCAAAATTATGAAACGGGGATGAAGTTGGCTTTTTTTTCTTAAACGAAACTGAGTTTGCTTTGATAAAATTGTGTTTGGTGTACCGCTGAATTATTGTTTTCTAAATAATAAAATTGAATAAAGTTTATTTTCATAAGAATGTTTATATATTTGTCTAGCGATTAGACATAAAAATATATATGAAAAAAAAAAAACGTCTTTAGTATTTTTTAAAAATCCAATTCATACAACGGGGATGAGTTTCATTTAATAAAAAAAGGCCAACCTCATCCCCCTTTTAAAATAATACATGTTTTTCAATATATTATTTTTATGTTTAGTCACTAGATAAATGTATACACATTCTTGTAACAATAAACTTTATTCAATTTTATTATTTAGAAAAAATAAATCAGTGGTATGCCACACAGAGATTTATAAAAAAAAAATTAGTTTTGTTTTACAATCGAAAACATCGACTTCAGCTCCGTCATTGGATTATAAAAATACTAAACGGGGGTTTTCATATATAAGTATATGTTTATTCACAAGAAAAAAATGTAAAAATAAGTTGTTTTTTTTCTGTAGAAAGTTGTTTTTATGATGGAATGAAATTTGGTGTATGGTGTACTTATTTGTCGAAGTTTTCTTTTCTTTATTTATTTACATCTCGCAATTTATTGACTTCAGTTACAGTGACAGGCACTCATAAAAAAGGATTGATAATTATATTTTATTTTCGTAAGAGATATAACGATATAGTAATTCACTTTCACTAAAATATTATTACGGACACCGGAGATGAAATCAATCGTTTCCTTTTGTTTTGTTTTTTTTTAGTCGCGTGCAAGCGACTCTATAAGTCACTCCATTGGTCTGTCGGTCGGTCTGTCAGTAACACTTTTATGCTTGGCCTTTTTGGTTAAGATCAAAGGTCTGTTGTTAATACATGCTGTTCTTAGCTTTTTAAGCTTTAAAGCTGTGGCGAGCGTTGGAGGTACATATTATTATTACATATTATTATTACATATTATTATTACATATTATTATTACACTTATTAAAAAAATAAAACAACTGATTAGGCTATTTTGGCAGTACGGACCTTAATAATTTAATGTTTAGCCAACAACAAAAATAACAGCCATATTTCAACTTTTTACGGGAGAGGGATGGGTGGGCATGCTACCACCAGGCAACGCCGGTCAACGGGTCCTGCTAGTTGAGGCAACATTTTTATTAGCTGGATGCTTTTCCTGATGCCAAGGCAGTGAAGTGATGGGAACTATGCTTTTTTTTATTAAAGCAACGTCTCTAGATCTAACGCACTTCACATACTTATGTGTGTTGGGCGACTTTAAGAAATTGACTTTCAAACTAACCTATCTCTGGACAGGTCTTTATATACCCCCCCTTTCTCTCATGTATTCCTTGATCTTCCCCTGTGAATGAGGCATTCTACCTTAATTGTTTTAAATCTAAAAACCCAATAATTCTAACTAGCGGGACCTGTGGAAATTCCACAGGGGACTCATTCATATGTAATATATTGATGTTGGCATTCTGCAGATATTATTGTAGCTCTTTTGTTAAAACTGCAAAAGCATTTATATCAGCTAGCAGGGACGCCAGGCGTAGCCCAGTCATAAGATACACTTAAATATTATATTTCAATTCTTGCAGATTTCATATATATTATTATAGAGTTAATGTTCTATCGATTTTTATATATTATAAAGTGGCGACTTCAACAATAAAAACAATTCGATTCAAGCTGATGAACCCAAGTCATATAGATATATTTTTTATTTTTGAAATAATTTAATCAAGAATTCTTCATAAGTTTTGGTTTCGGTTTCGATCATAGCTGAAGAAACTAAAGTTTATATATATATATATATATATATATATATATATATATATATATATATATATATACATAACTTTAGTTCCTTCAGCTATAATCGAAACTGAAACCAAAACTTATGAAGAATTTTTGATTAAATTATTTATAAAAAAGATAATTACTAAGGTGCTATCAGCTAAAATCGAAACCGAAACCAAGACTTATGAAGAATTCTTGATAAAATTATTTAAAAAAAAAAAAAATAATGGAATGCCATTAGCTATAATCAAAACCGAAACCAAATTTATGAAGCATTCTTAGTAAAATTATTCATAAAAAAAAAATAGATGACTTAAGTACCATCAGCTATAATCGAAACCGAAACCGAAACCAAGACTTATGAAGAATTTTTAGTAAAATTACTTATTAAAAAAATTAAATGAACTTGAGTGCCGTCGGCTATAATCGAAACCGAAAGCAAAACTTATGAAGAGTTCTTGGTAAAATTATTTACGGCAAAAAAAATGGAAGTACATAATTAAACAACCCGGATGTAAGCGTGACACAGAAAATAACACACACACTATCGTATTAATATATAGATAATTCTCCTTCATTCAAATTTGTTTAAGTAAAGCTAAGATGAATATTGTATTGTCAGTATCCATCAGGAAAGTATCTTGTCTGTTAAGAGATCCCACGACATTTGATTATTACATTTGCTGTATGATCATGGGTTCATTGAGTCCATTGAGAAGTTTCATGTAGGTGAGTTGACATGCCGGAGAAGGGAGAGGGGGGGGAGTCAGAAAATTATGCATACACAGCAGTGCGAATGTATTGCCTATTGTTTTACTATGTAAAAGAATCTCTAAGAAAGATTAATGTTTTAGGCAGACGATAATGTGTTGGGTTGTAAATTATTATTATTCATACCCCCCCCCTCTTCCTAAAATAATAATAAAAAATATATATATAAACAGTATTTACTCCTGTTTGATAGGAATAGCTTTTATCGATATTCTGGAAAAAAAAAAAAAATTCTACACTCAGAGAAAAAAAAAATAATACAATAATAACAAACAAACAAACAAACAAACATAGTGTGGCTTTAAAATTCTACTTACAACCCACAAGTAAGAAGTAACAATTCTTTTGTAGACATCTTTTTTTTTTTTTTTTTTTTTTTTTTTTAATTGACGTTTGACCCCCAAACAAGGCACAGGGCCATTTAGTCGGGAGAGGCTAATATTTGGGACCAAAATTGCATGGATACTATTTATGAAGTTAGACAGCGAGATGTCTCCTCACATTACACTTGAATTTCTGCATGTTAGTACAGTCAGGGAGGCAGGGGCCCAGGAGGGTATTCCAAAGTGCATTAGTTCCATGGAAAAAGCTATTCGAGTAGAAGTTTTTATGACATCTAGAAATCTCTACAGTGTAGGAGTGAGATTTTGCTGCTTGTCGGGTTTGGCGAGGGTGTTGTCGTCAAGAAGGTACTAGTGCTCAGAATTCGTCAGAGTACTTGCCATTTTTTTGGCGGTGTGTGTTGTGCAAAAAAATAAATAAATAAAAAAAAAATAGGCAGGTAGGCTCGAACCCTACTTCGAAGGAGGAAAAGAACGTGAAAAAAAAAAAAAAAAAAAAAAAAAAAAGAAGTGACGTCTTTGCTGTTTGCGCTCATCACCAAACCGGTAGTGATGAAGGTTTAAATTAAGGCTAGTCAATCGAAAAGAGGGAATGACTTTTGAAAATATCAGCGAAAAAAGCGACTTCTCCCTGTAGAAAAGTGTCCAGTTGAAGGTGAAGGAGTTGATGTTTTTGCCAATTTTTCGATATTTGTCGTCCGAAGGGTTGAGCTTCAAAACGATACCAATCTCGTGAAAATCCGTTGCCTTTGTCAAAAGTTTTAGGCAGACATACATACATACATACATTTAAACAAACAGGTGAGATTTATATTATAGACTAGCGGGGATGCCTGGCATTGACCGGGTGTAAATGAAAAAAAAAAATTTGGTAGGTAGATAAGCTGGAACCCGCAGCCTTGAGGTGAATAGTCTGACAACTTACGACGACGCTACGCGGGCAGAGGAGTGAGGAAAGGTGAAATTCAACGTTTAAAAACCCAGGTGGTTAAACGAATGCGAACGTGTGGTTTTCTAGGTTAAACATCACGCCATAGTAGTAGTAGTAGAAAAAATGAAATAACAGCACAAATTTTGTAACATAATAAAAGATTCAGACGACCTCGTTTCATAAATTGGACATATTATAATCTAGACAGTATATAAAAAGTTGTAAGATTTAGTGACGGCCCACTCTCCTGGAAAAAAGCCTTTGGTGGACATACAAAAAAATGCACACACACACATTTTCGCTTTTATATTATAGATTACATGAAAATAATACATTCTGAAGCTAATTAAAAATATATTAAAAATACTCCAAACTATCTCTATTACAATTCCACAATCTACAATAAATAACGTTATGTGTGAAACCAGTAGTAATAGTTTGATAATAGTTAATTTTAATGGAATTTGTTGTTCTCTACCTTTATGCTTGGTGTTGAGCTATATATATATATATATATTTTTTATTTTGTAAAAAAATTTTTACAAAACAAAAAAAATTAGGTACAAGGCCCACTTAAAAAATTGGAGAGAGGAAGGTGTATGGTCATCCTCGTCACTGTACCATTGGTTGGTCTATGCCAGAGGTCTCCAAACTACAGCCTGCGAGCCAGATCTGGCCTGCTATAGTCTTTAATCTGGCCCGCAGAGCTCTTATGGAAAACATAAAAATATGTAAGAAAAAGTTTTAAAAAATGGAAATGTGTGAAAATAGTGTGGTAGTTTTTCTTTTTGTTCAGAAAATGATTAAAAGAATGAGGTTTTGGAGAATCAGTTTCAAAAAAAAAAAAAAAAACCAAAAAAAAAAAACAGGGTTTGTTTTACTATACACACTGATTCGAAAAAGTTATCAAAAAATAAATATATAACAAATAAATGTTATCAAAGGCAAGATAATAACTTTTCTACCAATTTGGATAAGGTTTTTAGTGTTTTTATTTAATGTAAAATGTTTGCTAGGTTCGAAAAACATACAATGTTTATCAATATATTTGAAACAGACAAATGGCAGCTAGGTCTCTGTTGAATACGTTAAGTTTGAGAAAATGAGTTCAAACTAAAAAAATTATACTTTTAGAAACTCACTCAATATATGTTACTGTGACATAGGCTAACTGCTTTTTTGAAGTGCTCTCCTTTTCTCAAGTTTTTTTTCTTCATTTGTTTTTATCACCCAAAGATGATTCAACGAAGAATCAAAAGTGCTAGTGATACAAATGGAATAGTTATTATTACTTACTCACAAGCCATCATTAAAGATTTCTCTTTGAGAACAACTTGTGGTGTTCTCTGGAGTCTGAGTGATAACAAGTCTCCTCAGATTTCCAGTACTCTCAACCTCTTTCGATAACCTTTGAAAAAGAATTTACTGCGTTATTGCAACAGACGCTTACTATTGATTTCTCATTGGCAGCAACAATTGGTCTTCACTGGTATTTTGGTGGCAATAAGCCTCCCCATGGTCCCAGTCCTCACACACACACACACACACATATATATATATTTTTTATTTTTTTTTATATTTTTATTATCGTTTTATTAGATAAAAACAGACAAAACGGTAATAAAATATAAAACACATATTTGCTCTGCAATAGTATTGAGCATTCTCTTCAGGTTTTTACTAATTACCAGTTTTACCATATATATATATATATATATATATATATATATATATATATATATATATATTATATATATATACACATATTATATATATATACACATATTATATATATATACATATTATATATATATATACACACATATTATATATATATACACACACAATATTATGTTAAATTACAATGACCAAGTTTTTATCCCATTTTTTTTATCCAAATGTTTGGTGCATTTTGATGGACTGTTTCATACATACATGAACAACCATTAAAAAGATTATGTCAATTCAAGTCTATGCTGC